>NC_142796.1:69607530-69625987 GCF_049724085.1 Artemia sp. Qi Xiang Cuo | reverse complement strand
GAGACAATTTCCTTATTTTCAAAAAAGGAGGAAAACCCCCCAAAAAGTCATAGAAATTTAATGAAAATCACACCATCGGATTCAGCGTATCACAAAACCATACAGCGGAAGTTTCAAGCTCCTATCTGCAAAAATGTTGAATTTTGTATTTTTTGTCAGAAGAAAGATCACGGATGTGTGTTTATTTTTTATTTATTATTTTTTTTCCCAGGGGTGATCGTATCGATCCAGTTGTCCTAAAATATCGTTAGAGGGCTCAATTGAACGGAAAATAAAAGTTCTAGTGCCCTTTTTAAGTGACCAAAAAATTGGAGGGCAACTTGGCCCCCTCCCACGCTCATTTTTTCCCAAAGTCACATAATCAAAATTTTGAGATAGCCATTTTGTTCAGCATAGTCGAAAATCTAATAAATATGTCTTTGAGGATGACTTACTCCCCCACAGTTCCCGGGGTAAGGGCTGGAAGTTAAGAAATTTGCCAATTGTTTACATATAGTATTGGTTAATGGGAAGTATAAAGACGTTCCAGGAGGGAATTTTTTTCTGATGGGGGGGGGATTATGGGGCAGGTTCCTTCCATGGAGGATGTTTTCTTGGGGGAGGGGACATTTCTATGAAGGGGGCGCGGGATTTCCCAGCATTATTTAAAAAACGATCAGAAATTAAATACAAAAAAACTAGTTTTTTCAACTGAAAGTAAGGAGTAACATTAAAACTTAAAACAAACAGAAATTATTACGTATATGAGGAGGTTCGCCCCCTATTCAATGCCTCGCCCTTTTCGCTAAAGTTTTTTTTAGTAATTTCAAAAGAGCTATCTATTCTAATTAACTGGCCTTTGTGATTCAGGGGTCTGTGATTCGAACTTTAGCGTAAAAAGCAAAGTATCGACTAGGGGGCAAACTCCCTAATACACGTAATAAAACATACAAATATAGAAGTTCGTTACGTAAGTTAATTCGTAAGTTACGTCAGAACAAAATTTCGAGAAAGCCATTTAGCAAAAAAAGTAAAATTAATATGCAAATTTCGTTTTAATTATTCATGTACGGTGATCCAAAATAAAAGCTGCATTTACTCAAAAACATTCAGAAATTAGATAAAAAAAAGCAAGTTTATTTTAACAGAAAGTAAGGGGCGACGGTGAAACTTCAAAAGAAAAGAAATTATTGCGTTTATGAAAGGAGCTGTCTTCTCCTCAATACCTCACTCTTTACGCTAAAGTTTGAATCTGTCACACAACTTTATTTTTTAAAGCAATAAAAAACTTTAGCGTAAAGAGTGAAGTACTGAGGAGGGGACAGCTCCTTTCATATACGCAATAATTTCTGTTCGTTTTAAGTTTTAGTGTCGCTCCTTACTTTCAGTTAAAAAAACTTGTTTTTTTATTTAACTTAAGGAGATAGATCACCAGTTTACGTAGAGTGTATTCCATGTCGAGTGATTATAATTAATGATGATAAGAGGTGGAGCTTAGTGACGTTTTTCGGTGATTAATCATCATTAATTACGTTCTAGGCAAGGAATATACTAGGGCTTTAGGCTTGAATTTTTAAAAATTGAAAACGTTGGTAACGGGATTAAATCAAATCAGTTCGAGTAACCCACAAATTACAAATTTGTGGCTATTTTACAAAGTTAGGGAAACTGACTTAAAAACTTATTTAAAGAATCATGTTGAGCAGCTGTTATAGGGTATATCATTGACAGATGTTACAAATTTTAATTCCTCGATTACATACAATTGATTTAAATGCATGTAATTAGCCTAGCATGACCATCTTTAAAGTTCGTATTTTTTATATAATTCAGGGAAAGTTCTAATCGAGGGGGCTTTTGCTATCCTGGAAAGTATATCAGTTATGAGATTGACACTTATAGGTATGCATTCAGAGTCTAAATTATGCTTTGGAAAGGTGATTTCAGTCTCCACTCTATTCCTTCCCTATTCCCAATACAAAAGAAATTTGCTTAGAAGACAGGTTTAGGCTATCCTTTTAGCCTTTGATAAACTAAGCAATATTTTTTTTTCAATTTTGGTTTAAGTCAGCTTTTCTTTGATTCTAGCCTAGAAAAAACAAGGTACTTATGCATTATAACTAAACCAGTGCTATAGAGTGTACAAGGAAACCAGACAAATGGGTATTTGCTAGATAAATTGATGGCAAAGTGTGGTTTCTTATTGAGTTTACAGTATATAAATTATTTTTATTGGGGTTTAAGGGGGAAAGGTACCTAGGTTAAGTTAAGTATTTAATATATACTATGCTAAAAAAAACTAAAAAATCAATAATACATTGTGCCAACATCGTTCTTTACTTAGTCAGCGCGATTGCGCTGCCTAGGATATTTGATTTTTGAAGCAAGTCCGATTTCTAACCCCGATTGTCTACTAATAACCATATATGACATAGTAAGTTGCGTAACGTAATATCTAACACCGATTGTGTACTAATAACCGCGTATGACGTAATGAGTGACGTAAAAATTGAAAAATAATTTTTTATTTTATTTTAGTTTTCAGTTCAGAATCGCTAAAGTTATAAACTGCAAAAATACTTTTGGTATCTGAGCAATAATTTTAATCTTTTAATTTAAACTAGAAAAATACTGGAAAATTTTAAAATTATATAATAAAGAACGAATATAAAGTTTTACTAATCACATTATCGAAACTGATTTTCTTTTCAGGTCAACAGCAGATATGAGTGAAATAAATGTATATTCAGACGTAATTTCGCAGATGGCAGGGGGTTTAGTGCGCAATGCCGTAGCACTTGGATTTCAAGATGATGAGAGCGATTTCGAGGAGGTGAGAAAAAGCTTATTTGAGCTGAGTGGCTCTTTTCAACTACGTGCACCATCAATGAAAAAAACTATATATTTTTCAGAGAGTTCAGAAAATATTAGGGAATTGGGCAAAAAGGTCAAAGAGGAATTAGGGAAAAAATGGAGCATTGACCTTGATGCTGGTTGTTATGTCATGTCAGCTGGGATTGAAGCCGGTTATGAAGACATTAATCAAAACAATTATAAAAACAAATGTATCATAAGCATAGAACACAAAATGCATGGTAGTGCCATTGTCTTAGGATGTTTTGATATCCCTTCAAGCCAAAGACAACTCTCTCTTGAGGCTAAAGACTGTCTACAACTTCTAAAGACACGGGAAGACGCCAAAGAATTTCTTCATAACTTTGGTTCACATTATTCAGAAGATTGCTACCATTACGGAGGAATCAATATTTTCTATGAAAAGAAGATCAAAGAAGAGTCCTCAGTTGGAACTGCTACGGCTGAAAACCATCAGAAAAACAGTAAGAAAACACACTCCGTAGAAGATCGAGGTTATATAAACTTTGATGAATCCCGGATTAAAGAGTACGAAGAAGAAATTCAACAAAATCCAACGTTTGCCAAAATTATTAGCCGTGGTCCGATGGACAAGCTAATTCCAGTCTGGGAGTACTGGTATATAAAGAAATACTACCCTGACCAGGCCAAGATCTTAAGGAAAACTTGGATCATGGAAGTGAAATCCAACTCCGAGTTTATTCGGTCATTAAAAACGAAGTTTCTTGATCAAATAGAAACAGAAAGGGACGAGATTTTCTATCTTTATTGTAGAAAAAGGCAAATTGCAAGGTAAATTCAAAGTAGGCTATGAAAAAAATGCTCTAGAATCTTCATCAAAACAACACAGTAAAAAAAGTACCCCTTAAAAGCTCAAGGTTATATAAACTTTGATGAATCCCGGATTAGAGCATAAAGAAGAAATTCAACAAAATCCAACGTTTGCCAAAATTATTAGCCGTGGTCCGATGGACCAGCTAATTCCGGGCTGGGAGTACTGGTATATAAAGAAATACTACCCTGACCAGGCCAAGATCTTAAGGAAAACTTGGATCATGGAAGTGAAATCCAACTCGGCGGTGAGTCGATGTAAGATTATATCTGCTGCCAGTTATTGGCGAAGTACGACTACCATTTAGTCTTTGTCAAAGTGCTGTTTTTTTTTGTTCCGCAAAAAGTTCTGTTATTTTAATGGTTGACATTTGAGGTGCTTTGTATAAAATGTGTCGACGCATTCAAGTTATGCCCGTCCTATGTTGGATCATCGCACAGTAGACGATAATATTTTTTGCCTCAGTGACAGTGAATCGCTTAAGAAAATCAGCAACAAACGTAATGCCTTTCTTTTTGTTTTTTTGACTTTGTGATCTCAATGGAGTATCATCACGGTGTCAGCGCACGGATTATCGACACCCCCTGCCCGGATTTGGACTCTGATTATGCATATATTTTTTTTCAGTTCGACTTTTGGTGTCATGCGGTTTGGCCAGAAGTCTTAGATATGATGACACTGTGCAAATTTCTCAAATTTTAGTCTCCTGGGTGCGTTTAGTCTTTCTCTTTGTGGCTAAGATTTCAGTCTTGCCTTATTTGGTAGTTTTCACTCCATTTCGGGTACAATTGTCTAATATGTTTCTGCTTAAGACAACTGATAGTAAATTTTTATTTTTAGTTTTATATAGTGCCAGGAATTGTTGGTTTAAGCTACAGTAACGTTAAACATTTTATTTGTAGTTGAACATGAAGCTGGACATAAGCGAATGTCGTATTTGTATAATTTTTTTTTGAAGGAAAACGATGCTCAAATTTAAGACCGTCAGATTGAGATAGTAATTTATCTCGTTTATAGGGGGAGACATGAAACCTCTGTTGGCTGTTTTATGATATTTTTTCTTTTATACGCCATGTCCAAAATGACGCTGTGACGTAGAATGGTGATTTTTGTGTACCTAAATTGTCAAGTTTTAAGTGTAGGTTGCGGGCCAGTGTTACCACTTACCAGGTGATTCCCCTCTTGCTGATTTAACAGGTCCTGGAACCCTGGCAGTAAGTTTTAGTCTTCAATAGATTAACCTTATTTTATATTTCCACCTGAAATTCATTCGTAATGTGTCAAAGCTTTATTTGATGTTTTCTTTTTATTGTCATTATTGACCTTGTGCCGCATTTTTAAAAGCTAGGATCGAAGAAAGGTTGGGAAACAGAAGGGCTTCGATGCTGCTGTTGAGAATAGGATGTTCTGAGTCCGAATATTACGGGTTTGGAAAGGTTGACTCGAAGAAGGTAAAGAATCAACTAAATGAATTTAGAAAGTAATGTTTGAAAAACCAATAAAAATGGTGACTTTTTAATATAATGATATATTTAAGATCGAATTGCTTGTAGATAAACTGCACTGACAGGCGCGTACTCAATCTTTTCTGTCAGGTGGGGGGGGTATCTTTCGAGAATATCGTAAATAATCCTCAGGTTTGTTAGTAACTCAGCCTTCCCGTGTGTGTGTCCATGCTAATGTTTGTCTAGAACTGGTAAGAAAATATTGGGTGATCATCCTTTTTAGAATTATCATGATTTAGTTATCGATTAATTATCGAATTTATCCTATTTCCTGGTATTGACTTGATTTTGACCTTTTTAAGAAGGAATCCCGTCTAGAGGCCCTCATCATCGTAATTTTAGCCAGAAATAAGTATTTAAAGAAAAACTTTACCTTTTTGATTAATTGGACACCGCAAAAAGTTTTCTTTCTAAATTCAAACAGTGTTATTCTTTTCCTTCCTACATGATGGTCACGTAATCTTTAGTTCCTGCCAGAATTGTGACGTTGGTCTTGATTAGCTTAAGTCTCCTTTTTTTCTAAAAACAAAAAAGAATAGCTTAAATTTTAAGTTGAGCTTTCCTGACAGCTGAAGGTTTTCTGGCAAAAAAAAATAATAAAAAAGAAAGTCGGAAACCCGTTTTTTGCTGCCTGATAAAAATTGAATGTGGTTGCTGGTTGGAGCTTATATGTTTGTATATAGTCACTATAACTTTGCTTTCCCTAATGTATATGACAACACAGGGTATGACAGTGTTGCCACGTTATTACACTCCCTTATCAAAATGATAGTTTAGTCACTATTGATGTATTGCTATTATTACCAATTTATGGATATCTTTGAAGGTCTTTACTTATGTTAGTATCTTAAATTGAGAAGTAGTACTAAATAAATTTAGTCAGCCAACCATAATTTGTGCTTTTATGCATACACATGCTCGTTATTGCTCCAGTATACTATTTAGAGAATTAGGTGAACGTAACACTTCTTAGCTCCGTTTACGACCATGCAGAAGTCATTTCTTTAGACGTCAAATCTTTATGCTTGCTATGTATGCAAGCACTGTGCATCTAGTTAAGCAAAATGCCCCTTAATCTTTCGGTCAACCGGTTACGTGGGAGAATCTTTCCGTTGAGGATGCTTCCTTGCGGTAAGGGACATTTCTATGAAGGGGGTGACGGATTTCTCAGTATTATTTCAAAAACGATCAGAAATTAAATTAAAAAAAAAACAAGTTTTTTCAACTGAAAGTAAGAAACAACATTAAAACTTAAAACGAACAGAAATTATTACATATATGAGGGGGTTGGCCCCCAATTCAATACCAATACCCTTGGGATGTTCGCCCCAAGTCAATGGGTCGGGGGTTATGTAGGAGGATCTTTCCATGGAGGAAGTTTTCATGTGGGAAAGGATATTGCTATGAAGGGGGCGTCGGATTTCCCAGAATTGTTTAAAAACACGATCAAAATTAAATAAAAAAAAAGTTTTTTTAATTGAAAGTAAGGAGCGACATTAAAATTTAAAACGAACAGAAATTATTCCGTATATGAAAGGGGCTGTCCCCACCTCAACGCCTCGCTCTTTACGCTAAAGTTTTTTTATTGTTTTAAAAAAGAGAGTTTTGAGAAAGAGTCTAACTTTAGCGTAAATAGCGAGGCGTTAAGGAGGGGAGAGCCCCTTTCATATACGGAATAATTTTTGTTTGTATTAAGTTTAATGTCTCTCCTTACTTTCAGTTAAAAAAAAATTATTTAATTTACTTCAAGATCGGAATGCTTCATAGGGAAGCATGTTCTCATTTGAAGGGTAAAATTAACCTTTTTTTTATCGTCGTTAATTCCGTTAATATCGTATGTCGGTTGTCATTTGAAACTTGATGCCTTGGCTGCCCTTCAAAATGGGTTGTACGTCCCCTAAGGCTAATACATTGTCTTTAGTCCCATGGAAAATGTGAGATAATTTGTTTCTGATTTATTGACTTTTGATACTTTACATTGGATACATTCAATACTAATATCTTTCTTACTCGCTTGGAAAATAAGAATTGTACCTCTAATGAATGATTCATTTATTCAAGGATTTCAAGGAATTATTCAAGGAATTCTTGCACAAAAATTGACAAGTTCCAAGTCTTTTTGATTTAACTGTCAAGGAAAAAAAACATAATTTTAACTTAATTAGTAGGAACCCATCAGAAGGCACTACGGGGCACCTCTGTTGCCATCTATAATCAAGTCTAACTGTACCTAACCACATAGACAATGTTATTGATCTACGAAGGGGACAAGATCAGACTAGATTTCTGGGAAATTGATTTGCATAATCGACGGGGAATTCTAATGAATCATGAGGGGAATTAAGAAACTAAAAGGCTTCATTTTATTTGGTCTGAGAGATAAATATTAATATTCTTTCGAAGCCTTAATAGTGTAACTAGGAAAACCTTAGATATATTTTCAGAAATTCAAACCAGGTCAAGACAGATTGAATATATTTAACGCGGGAAATTGTTTCCTGGGAATTTTAAATGTGACAGCGAAGGGATTCCAAAATAAAAGGAACATTCAGAAATTACGTTTAGGGGATTATTTGGGCGAAGCAAATTTAGTGAAATTTTCGGGATTATTTGGGCGAAACAGATTCAGACATTTTAGGAGATAAATTTAGAAGAAGTAGAAACGAAAAAGGTAAGGCATCTCAGGGAATGCTAACTCTATTAAGAGATACATATTTTTTTTTAAGCAATCCTCGAAGGTGTTCTGTATAATACACAAGTAGCATTTGAAGTGTTGTAAGGTCCCCTGCCCCAACCTACAAGGGGCCCCCTCCCACCAACTTTTTGGGCCCACTCGCCCTCTTTCAAGATTGGTCAAGACAAATATAGTTTCACTACACCAAAACTTGGATACTGCCCCCTTCTTTAACTGTAAAAACCTAAAGTTTTCTGCGTCATTGGTGCTTCACTGAAAACGAATTACTCGTATATTACAAATTTATTATTTTCCAGTTCTTACAGCATTGAAAATAAAAATAACAGTGAAAAAAATCTTGAACTGATGGATCTTTCAACAATTAATATCATCATATATCTAATATTCAATTTGATTTTGTTTATACTTTCCAAGACTGTTCAAGACTCATATAGTTTTGCCATTTTTTTTAACTCTGCCGTTTTTTCTAACTGATCTTGTTAGTTTGTTGTGAAAGCATTTCATGGCTTCTAGGCATTTCTATTTGAGCAGAAAACTGCACCTCAAACTTTGTGGAACATGTATTTTCTTGCATAAAACACCAAAATATAATTAAATGTCAAGTTTCGGAGTGTTCCACCACTTGCAAGCAAGTGCCAAGCAAGTGGTATTTTCGAATCCACATGGTCAATATAAGGGGTGGAGGGTAGGCTAATTCTCATAGCAGCCCCATTCTGTCGTGGTATGATTCATATTTTCACCTGGCGTCCGGACTATCATATAATCTACCAAGCATACAACTACCCCAAAAGTAGAGAAGGGGGTGCCAGTCCCACGCCCACACCATATATGGGCATAGAATCCCTAGGGAGAACACCTGTGCTGTCAGTCCCGATCCCACACAATATATGGGCATAGCCTCCCTAGGGGAAATGGATTTCCGAGAAATTGATGGCGTAACCTAACCTAACCTCCGATAACTCGTGACGGGGCACCATATATGGACATAGAATCCCCAGGAAAACACCTGTGCTGTCAGTCCCATGCCCACACCATATATGGGCATGGGATCCCCAGGGAGAACACGTTTCCGAGAAATTGATTGCGTAACCTAACCTAACCTCATCAGCTCGTGACGGGGCACCATATATGGACATAGACTCCCTATCAGGATTTCTGAGAAATCGATTACATAATCGGTGGAACCCTATCAGGAGGTAATGACGGGAGTCCATATATGGGCATAGAGTGACGTAATCGACTAGGACAGTTGGAATATTTCAGTAGTGGTTTGTCGTGGTTTACCATTTCACAGTTACATTTTCTTGATTTTTCAAAGTTCATTTTCGATTTCTTTCGTTGAAATGCAAGAGTTGGATTATTTCAGTAGTGTTTTGTTGCGTAGTTTACCTTGTCACAGTTACATTCTCTTGATTTTTCAAAGTTCATTTTGAATTTCTTTCGTTGAAATGCAAGAGTTGGAATATTTCAGTGGTGTTACGTCGTGGTTTACTTTGTCACAGTTACATTCTCTTAATTTTTGAAAGTTCATTTTGAATTTCTTTCATTGAATTGAAAGGGTTGAAATATTTCAGTAGTGGTTTGTTGTGGTTTACCTTGTCACAGTTACATTCTCTCGATTTTTCAAAGTTCATTTTGAATTTGTTTCATTGAAATGCAAGAGTTGGATTATTTCAGTAGTGGTTTGTCGTGGTTTACCATTTCACAGTTACATTCTCTTGATTTTTCAAAGTTCATTTTGGATTTCTTTCATTGAAATACAAGACTTTGAATATTTTAGTAGTGTTTTATCGGTGTTTACATTGTCACAATTATATTCTATTGATATTTAAAATTCAATTTTGAATTTATTTAATTAAAAAGCGAGAGTTGGAATATTTACGTAGTGTTTGGTTGTGGTTTTCCTTGTCACAGTTACATTCTCTTGATTTTTCAAAGTTCATTTATGAATTTCTTTCATTGAAATGCAAGAGTTGGAATATTTCAGTAGTGTTTTGTCGTGGTCTACCTTGTCACAGTTACATTTTCTTGATTTTTCAAAGTTCATTTATGAATTTCTTTCATTGAAGTGCAAGAGTTGGAATATTTCAGTAGTGTTTTGTTGGGGTTTACAGTTTCACAGTTACATTCTTTTGATTTTTCAAAGCTCATTTTGGATTTCTTTCATTCAAATGCAAGAGTTGGAATATTTCAGTAGTGTTTGGTCATGGTCTACCTTGTCACAGATACATTTTCTTAATTTTTCAAAGTTCATTTTGAATTTCTTTCATTGAGATGCAAGAGTTGGAATATTTCAGTAGTGTTTTGTTATGGTTTACCTTGTGACAGTTACATTCTCATGATTTTTCAAATTTCAATTATGAATTTCTTTCGTTGAAATGCAAGAGTAGGAATATTTCAATAGTGTTTTGTTGTGGTTTACAATGTCACAGTTACATTTTCTTGTTTTTTCAAAGTTTATTTTGAATTTTTTTCATTCAATTGCAAGAGTTGGAATGTTTCAGTAGTGTTTTGTCGTGGTTTTCCTTGTCAAAGGTAATTTTTCTTGATTTTTCAAAGTTTATTCTGAATTTCTTTCACTGAAATGCAAGATTTGGATTATTTCAATAGTGTTTTGTTCCGTATTACCTTGTCACAGTTACATTCTCTTGATTTTTCAAAGTTCATTTTGAATTTCTTTTGTTGAAATGCAAGAGTTGGAATATTTTAGTAGTGTTACGTCTTGGTTTACCTTGTCACAGTTATATTCTCTTAATTTTTGAAAGTTCATTTTGAATTTCTTTAATTGAAATGCAAGAGTTGGAATATTTCAGTAGTGGTTTGTTGTGGTTTACCTTGTCACAGTTACATTCTCTCGATTTTTCAAAGTTCATTTTGAATTTCTTTCATTCAAATGCAAGAGTTGGAATATTTCAGTAGTGTTTTGTCGTGGTTTACCTTGTCACAGTTGAATTCTCTGAATATTTCAAAGTTCATTTTGAATTTCTTTCACTTAAATGTAAGAGTTGGAATATATCAGTAATATTCTGTTGTTGTCTACCTTGTCGCATATAAATTCTCTTGATTTTTCAAACTTAATTTTGAATTTCTTATGTAGAATGCGATAGTTGGAATATTTCAGTAGTGTTTTGTTATGGTTTACCTTGTCACACTTACATTCTCATGATTTTTCAAAGTTTATTTATGAATATCTTTCGTTGAAATGCAAGAGTTGGAATATTTCAGTAGTGTTTTGTTGTGGTTTACAGTGTCACAGTTACATTCTCATGATTTTTCAAAGCTCATTTTGGATTTCTTTCATTGAAATGCAAGAGTTGGAATATTTCAGTAGTGTTTTGTCATGGTTTACCTTGTCACGGTTACGTTCTTTTAATTTTTCAAAGTTCATTTTGAATTTCTTTCGTCGAAATGCAAGAGTTGGAATATTTCAGTAGTGTTACGTCGTGGTTTACTTTGTCACATTTACATTCTCTTAATTTTTGAAAGTTCATTTTGAATTTCTTTCATTGAACTGTAAGGGTTGGAATATTTCAGTAGTGGTTTATTGTGGTTTACCTTGTCACAGTTACATTCTCTCGATTTTTCAAAGTTCATTTGAATTTCTTTCATTGAAATGCAAGAGTTGGATTATTTCAGTAGTGGTTTGTCGGGGTTTACCATTTCACAGTTACATTCTCTTAATTTTTCCAAGTTCCTTTTGGATTTCTTTCATTGAAATGCAAGAGTTGGAATATTTCAGTAGTGTTTTGTTGTGGTTTACCTTGTCACAGTTACATTCTTTTGATTTTTCAAAGTTCATTTTGAATTCTTTTCGTTGAAATGCAAGAGTTGGAATATTTCAGTAGTGTTTTGTCATGGTTTACCTTGTCACAGTTACATTCTCTTAATTTTTCAAAGTTCATTTTGGATTTCTTTCATTGAAATGCAAGAGTTGGAATATTTCAGAAGTGTTTTGTTCCGCTTTACCTTGTCACAGTTACTTTCTCTTGATTTTTAAAAGTTCATTTTGAATTTCTTTCATTGAAATGCAAGAGTTGGAATATTTCAGTAGTGTCTTGTCATGGTTTACCTTGTCAGAGTTACATTCTCTTAATTTTTCAAAGTTCATTTTGAATTTCTTTTGTTGAAATGCAAGAGTTGGAATATTTCAGTAGTGTTACGTCCTGGTTTACCTTGTCACAGTTACATTCTCTTAATTTTTTGAAAGTTCATTTTGAATTTCTTTAATTGAAATGCAAGGGTTGGAATATTTCAGTAGTGGTTTGTTGTGGTTTACCTTGTCACAGTTACATTCTCTCGATTTTTCAAAGTTCATTTTGAATTTCTTTCATTCAAATGCAAGAGTTGGAATATTTCAATAGTGTTTTGTCGTGGTTTACCTTGTCAGAGTTGAATTCTCTGAATATTTCAAAGTTCATTTTGAATTTTTTTCATTGAAATGTAAGAGTTGGAATATATCAGTAGTATTCTGTTGTGGTTTACCTTGTCGCAGTTAAATTCTCTTGATTTTTAAAACTTCATTTTTTATTTCTTATATAGAAATGTGAGAGTTGGAATATATCAGTAGTGTTTTTTAATAGTTTAGCTTGTCACACTTACACTAACATGACTTTGCAAAGTTTAATTATAAATTTCTATCGTTGAAACGCAAGAGTCGGAATAGTTCAATAGCGTTTTAATGTGGTTTACAATGTCACAGTTACATTATCTTAATTTTTCAAAGTTCATTTTGGATTTCTTTCATTGAAATGCAAGAGTTGGAATATTTCAGTAGTGTTTTGTCATGGTTTACCTTGTCACGGTTACGTTCTCTTATTTTTTCAAAGTTCATTTTGGATTTCTTTCGTTGAAATGCAAGAGTTGGAATATTTCAGTAGTGTTACATCGTGGTTTACTTTGTCACATTTATATTCTCTTAATTTTTGAAAGTTCATTTTGAATTTCTTTCGTTGAACTGTAAGAGTTGAAATATTTCAATAGTGGTTTATTGTGGTTTACCTTGTCACAGTTACATTCTCTCGATTTTTCAAAGTTCATTTGAATTTCTTTCATTGAAATGCAAGAGTTGGATTATTTCAGTAGTGGTTTGTCGTGGTTTACCATTTCACAGTTACATTCTCCTAATTTTTCAAAGTTCATTTTGGATTTCTTTCGTTGAAATGCAAGAGTTGGAATATTTCAGTAGGGTTTTGTTGTGGTTTACCTTGTCACAGTTACATTCTCTTGATTTTTCAAAGTTCATTTTGAATTTCTTTCGTTGAAATGCACGAGTTGGAATATTTCAGTAGTGTTTTGTCATGGTTTACCTTATCACAGTTACATTCTCTTAATTTTTCAAAACTCATTTGGAATTTCTATCTTTGAAATGCAAGAGTTGGAATATTTCAGTAGTGGTTTTTCTTGTTTTACCTTGTCACAACTGCATTTTCTTGATTTTTTAAAGGTCATTATGAATATATTTCGTTAATATTAGATAGTTGTATTGATTATGTAGGGTTTTATTGTGTCTCACACTGTAACAGTTAAATACTCCTGATATTCAAATGTTCAAATTGATTTTCTTTCGGTGAAATGTAACAGTTGGAATATTTCAGTAGTGTTTTGTTGTGGTTTACCTCGTCACAGTTACATTCTCTTGTTTTTTCAAAGTTCATTTTGAATTTCTTTCGCTCAGTTGTAAGAGATCGAATGTATCAGTAGTGTTTTGTCGTGGTTTACCTTATCACAGTTACATTCTCATGATTTTTTAAAGTCCATTTTGAACTTTTTTCACTGAAATTTAAAAGTAGGAATATTTAAGTAGTATTTTGTTGTTATCTACCTTGTCGCAGATACATTCTCTTGATTTTTCAAAGTCCATTTTGAATTTCTTTCATTGAAATGCAAGAGTTGGAATATTTCAGTAGTGTTTTGTTGTGGTTTACCTTGTCAAAGTTACATTCTCCTGATTTTTCAAAGCTCATTTTGGATTTCTTTCATTGAAATGCAAGAGTTGGAATATTTCAGTAGTGTTTTGTCATGGTCTACCTTGTCACAGTTACATTCTCATGATATTTCAAAGTTCATTTTGGATTTCTTTCATTGAAATGCAAGAGTTGGAATATTTCAGTAGTGTTTTGTTGTGGTTTACCTTGTCACAGTTACATTCTCTTAATTTTTCAAAGTTCATTTTGGATTTTTTTCGTGAAATGCAAGAGTTCGAATATTTCAGTAGTGTTCTGTCATGGTTTACCTTGTCACAGTTACATTTTGTTAATTTTTCAAAGTTCATTTTGAATTTCTTTCATTAAATTGCAAGAGATGGAATGTTTCAGTAGTGTTTTGTCGTGGTTTACCTTATCATAGTTACATTCTCATGATATTTCAAAGTCCATTTTGAATTTTTTTCACTGAAATGCAAGAGTTGGAATATTTCAGTAGTGTTTTGTTGTGGTCTACCTTGTCACAGTTACATTCTCTTGATTTTTCAAAGTTCATTTTGTATTTCTTTCATTGAAATGCAATGTTGGAATATTTCAGTAGTGCTTTGTTAGGGTTTACCTTGTCACAGTTACATTCTCTTGATTTTTCAAAGCTCATTTTGGATTTCTTTCATTGAAATGCAAGAGTTGGAATATTTCAGTAGTGGTTTATTGTGGTTTACCTTGTCACAGTTACATTCTCTCGATTTTTCAAAGTTCATTTGAATTTCTTTCATTGAAATGCAAGAGTTGGATTATTTCAGTAGTGGTTTGTCGTGGTTTACCATTTCACAGTTACATTCTCCTAATTTTTCAAAGTTCATTTTGGATTTCTTTCGTTGAAATGCAAGAGTTGGAATATTTCAGTAGGGTTTTGTTGTGGTTTACCTTGTCAAAGTTACATTCTCTTGATTTTTCAAAGTTCATTTTGAATTCTTTTCGTTGAAATGCACGAGTTGGAATATTTCAGTAGTGTTTTTTCATGGTTTACCTTGTCACAGTTACATTCTCTTAATTTTTCAAAATTCATTTTGAATTTCTTTCGTTGAAATACAAGAAATGGAATATTTCAGTAGTGTTTTGTTGTGCTTTACATTGTCACAGTTACATTCTCTTGATTTTTAAAAGTTCATTTTGAATTTCTTTCGTTGAAATGCAAGAGTTGGAATATTTCAGTAGTGTCTTGTCATGGTTTACCTTGTCAGAGTTACATTCTCTTAATTTTTCAAAGTTCATTTTGAATTTCTTTCGTTGAAATGCAAGAGTTGGAATATTTCAGTAGTGTTACGTCCTGGTTTACTTTGTCAAAGTGACATTCTCTTAATTTTTGAAAGTTCATTTTGAATTTCTTTCATTGAAATGCAAGGGTTGGAATATTTCAGTAGTGGTTTGTTGTGGTTTACCTTGTCACAGTTACATTCTCTCGATTTTTCAAAGTTCATTTTGAATTTCTTTCATTCAAATGCAAGAGTTGGAATATTTCAGTAGTGTTTTGTCGTGGTTTACCTTGTCACAGTTGAATTCTCTTGATATTTCGATGTCTATTTTGAATCTTATTAGTTGAAATTTAAAAGTTTGAACATATCGGTATTATTCTGTCATGATTTTACTTGTCGCATTTAAATTCCCTGGTTTTTTCAAACCTCATTTTGAATTCCTTAAGTAGAAATGCGATTGTTTTAATATTCAAGTAGATTTTCTTCGTGGTTTAGCTTGTCACAGTTACATTCTCATGACTTTTCAAAGTTTATTTATGAATATCTATCATTGAAATGCAAGAGTCGGAATAGTTCAGTAGTGTTTTGTTGTGGTTTACAGTGTCACAGTTACATTCTCATGATTTTTCAAAGCTCATTTTGGATTTCTTTCATTGAAATGCAAGAGTTGGAATATTTCAGTAGTGTTTTGTCATGGTTTACCTTGTCACAGTTACGTTCTCTTAATTTTTCAAAGTTCATTTTGAATTTCTTTCGTTGAAATGCAAGAGTTGGAATATTTCAGTAGTGTTACGTCGTGGTTTACTTTGTCACAGTTACATTCTCTTAATTTTTGAAAGTTAATTTTGAATTTCTTTCATTGAAATGCAAGGGTTGGAATATTTCAGTAGTGGTTTGTTGTGGTTTACCTTGTCACAGTTACATTCTCTCGATTTTTCAAAGTTCATTTGAATTTCTTTCATTGAAATGCAAGAGTTGGATTATTTCAGTAGTGGTTTGTCGTGGTTTACCATTTCACAGTTACATTCTCCTAATTTTTCAAAGTTCATTTTAGACTTCTTTCGTTGAAATGCAAGAGTTGGAATATTTCAGTAGGGTTTTGTTGTGGTTTACCTTGTCTAAGTTACATTCTCTTGATTTTTCAAAGTTCATTTTGAATTTCTTTCGTTGAAATACACGAGTTGGAATATTTCAGTAGTGTTTTATCATGGTTTACCTTGTCACAGTTACATTCTCTTAATTTTTCAAAACTCATTTTGAATTTCTTTCGGTGAAATGCAAGAGCTGGAATATTTCAGTAGTGTCTTGTTGTGCTTTACCTTGTCACTGTTACAATTTCCTTAGTTTCCTAATTTAATTATAGATTTCTATCGTTTACAAACAAGAGTTGTATTATTTCAGTAGTGTTTTTTTGTTGCTTATATTTTCACAGTTACATTATATTGATTTTTCAAAGTTAATTTCGAATTTCTTTTGTTGAAATGCAAGAGTTGGAATATTTCAGTAGTGTTTTGTTGTAGTTTACCTTGTCACAGTTACATTCTCTTATTTTTTCAAAGTTCATTTTGAATTTCTTTCATTCAAATGCAAGAGTTGGAATATTTCAGTAGTATTTTGTCGTGGTTTAACTTGTCACAGTTACATTCTCTTAATTTTTCAAAACTCATTTTGAATTTCTTTCGTTGAAATACAAGAGATGGAATATTTCAGTAGTGTTTTGTTTTGCTTTACCTTGTCACAGTTACATTCTCTTTTATTTTTCAAAGTTCATTTTGAATTTCTTTCATTGAAATGCAAGAGTTGGAATGTTTCATTAGTTTCTTGTCCTTGTTTACCTTGTCACAGTTACATTCTTTTGATTTTTCAAAGTTCATTTTGAATTTCTTTTGTTGAAATGCAAGAGTTGGAATATTTCAGTAGTGTTTTGTTATGGTTTACCTTGTCACAGTTACATTATCGTATTTTTTCAAAGTTCATTTTGAATTTCATTCATTCAAATGCAAGAGTTGGAATATTTCAGTAGTATTTCGACGTGCTTTACATTGTCAGAGTTACAATCTCATGATTTTTCAAAGACCATTTTGGATTTTTTTCGTGAAATGCAAGAGTTCGAATATTTCAGTAGTTTTCTGTCATGGTTTACCTTGTCACAGTTACATTCTGTTAATTTTTCAAAGCTCATTTTGAATTTCTTTCACTAAATTGCAAGAGATCGAATGTATCAGTAGTGTTTTTTCGTGGTTTACCTTATCATTGTTACATTCTCATGATATTTTAAAGTCAATTTTTAATTTTTTTCACTGAAATTCAAGAGTTGGAATATTTCAGTAATGTTCTGTTGTGGTATACCTTGTCGCAGATACATTCTCTTGATTTTTCAAAGTTCATTTTGAATTTGTTTCATTGAAATGCAATGTTTGAATATTTCAGTAGTGCTTCGTTATGGTTTACCTTGTCACAGTTACATTCTCTTGATTTTTCAAAGCTCATTTTGGATTTCTTTCATTGAAATGCAAGAGTTGGAATATTTCAGTAGTGTTTTGTCATGGTTTACCCTGTCACAGTTACATTTCCTTGATTTTTCAAAGTTCATTTTGAATTTTTTTCATTGAAATGCAAGAGTTGGAATATTTCAGTAGTGTTTTGTTGTAGTTTACCTTGCCACACTTTGCTCCTGTTTTTTTTTCAAAGTTCATTTGAAATTTTCTTCACTCAATTGTAAAAGATCGACTGTATAGGTAGTATTTCGTATTGGCGTAACTTATCACTTTTACCTTCTCATTATTTTTTAATGTCCATTTTTGACTTTTATAACTGCAATTTAAAAGTAGGAATATTTAAGTAGTGTTTTGTTGTTATATACCTTGTCACAGATATATTCTCTTGATTTTTCAAAGTTCATTTTGAATTTCTTTCATTGAAATGCAAGAGTTTGAATATTTCAGTAGTGTTTCGTTATGGTTTACCTTGTCACAGTTACATTCTTTTGATTTTTCAAAGTTCATTTTGGATTTCTTTCATTGAAATGCAAGAGTTGGAATATTTCAGTAGTGTTTTGTCATGGTCTACCTTGTCACAGTTACTTTCTCATGATATTTCAAAGCTCATTTTGCATTTCTTTCATGGAAATGCAAGAGTTGGAATATTTCAGTAGTGTTTTGTTGTGGTTTACCTTGTCACAGTTACATTCTCTTAATTTTTCAAAGTTCATTTTGGATTTTTTTTTTGTGAAATGCAAGAGTTCGAATATTTCAGTAGTGTTCTGTCATGGTTTACCTTGTCACAGTTAAATTCTCTTAATTTTTCAAAGTTCATTTTGAATTTCCTTCATTCAAATGTAAGAGTTGGAATATTTCAGTAGTGTTTTTCCGTGGTTTGCCTTGTCACAGTTACAT
>NC_142796.1:69555383-69607030 GCF_049724085.1 Artemia sp. Qi Xiang Cuo | reverse complement strand
TCTCATGGAGGATAGTTTTGTTTCGTGAAATCTAATAATGATTGGGTATGTTCAATACTTGATCTTGGCATCTTGGTTTAACATATTGTCTTTGATCTGAGGCTTAAGATATACAATCATTGAGGAATTGGCTCCAGGGTTATTCTTGGTGTTATAAACATTAAATCTTAAGGACCTTGCCGTCTAAGGATAGTTATTTGACGGATATTTATGCAGTTTTACGACATGACCGGTCGGGGTGGTTCTCTAGGTAATTATCAATTCATATATATATATCTATATATGGGGTTCTTGGTTCGCCGATAATGGTTGGGGTAGTGTTACCTGGTACTAGGCTTGGATGACTTGGATTTTCATCAGGTCATTGTCTTCAGGGGTTTCCTCGGTGATTACTTTTCGGTGGTTTACGAATGATGAGAGTAGATGCTACCGGGTTGTATCCGTGTTGCTTGCTGGTACGCCAATAGTTAATCTGCACTGATTCCTCTGTTTCCTAGAATATAAATATCTGGGCAGAATCATATGCTCTTTAAAATCACACAAGTTAAAACACGAACAGCAATAAAACAACATTAAACGGGGACTGTTTTTTACATAATAGTCGTGATTAGTTGCATTAATCATATCAATTTAATATGGGTATAATTTAAATTCGAAGATGAAACGAATAAAAGCAATCACCATGCTTTTACATCCATATTGCAGCAATACTAGGTTACTACGAGACAATCTAAGTAATCATAATAAAAATGATTATGTCTACGAAAAATAACAAAATATGCGATTTTCAAGATTTGGTGATTATATATATACTTGTATAGATGTGCGTTTGACATCTGTTCAATATTTAATACATTCTTAAATGTTATTCAACACTCATCTACCTTAGCATTAACTTTCTATTATATAACTACATGCGAGGTAGGTTACATGGTTTTATAAGAGGTCTTGATTTACTATGAATTTTCAAATCTTTACTGTTCATGCGCGTCCATGCCGCTTAAGAAATACATCTTTGCAGTTACATGGGTTTACACAAACAATAAGTAGAGATTTAGGACTGAACATGGCACGAATGAGGACCTCTACTCCCATTCGCTCGATCATGTCCTCCCTTATTTTTTTTGTTTAAGGGTTATCAGGGAGTTCCGGGTTTAGGTTTTGCATCTCACCCGGCTCGATGTGATCTGATTTTGCTCTCTTTCTACGCGTCATTCTCAAAATTCTTCCGTAATTTAGGTTCAATACGATTCTTATAGAATACGAGATCATGAATACAAATCCTACCGTTAGGAGGATATACCACCAAAAATTTGTTGAAAATATTCCGTATCTATTTTCTACATACGTCAATCTTTGGTCTTCATTGGTAAATAGGGGAATTTGAGAGTCTAAGGCTTCTTTTATTTTTGTTAATGGTAAGGTTCCCTTGACATTCTCTATTTTTGACCATATTGCGGTTTTCCCTTCTTCGTTTTCGATATTAGGAATTGTATATGATAAATTGACTGGTTTGAAATTGGCCACTTTGGGACTTATTATATTCGTGCTTGTTGTTATCAGTGGTGTTTTTACCGTGGCTTCTTTGGTTACCAGTCGGCATCCCTGTTTTATTGTTATTCTTACCACGTCTTGTAATAGTAGTTCGGTTCCGTAGCTTGGATCGATTATTTCTGTATTATTATAACAAGAGATAGTCCCAACTGTTTCTTTTGGAACGGAAAATAGCCATAGGTCATTTCTAAGATGAATAAATATTTCCCGTTTAGTACTGCCTACTAGCGCTTCGCATGAATTCGGAATTTCTTCTCGTTGAGTCTCTTTTAAAAATATATCTAATATATAGGATCCAGGTTTTAAATTATAAATAGGCAGTGCTAGTTGACATACTAGATTTTTGAATGCTACGCATTCCTTAATGTCCTGTGGATTTGCTAAGGCATATTTTCTTCTATCTTTATGGATAAGAAAGTATTCCGCTTCGGGGGTGATAGTCATGAATGAATTGTTTCTACCTATATAGACTGGAAACGTGGAGATTTTATACAAGTCATATATGGATTGTTGATTTATTAATGGAATTGTTACTACTGCAAATAGTTTTTCACTGATTTCCGCGATGTGAACCTTTAGTTTGGTGTAATAGTGGAACAGATTTGCTACTTCTGGTTCTGTTGGTAGATGTAGACCGAACGTTAGATGTGTTTTTATCTCGTCTAAGATAATTTTTAGGTTCGAAGGGTCCACCAGGTCACATGACAAGGTTCCTCCAGTAAGAGCAAATAATGCAAATTCAAATTTGCTGACATCAGTTGCCAAGTTAAGTAATGACATTGTCACTATGTTTAGTGATACCATGGTGGGACTTGAATCGGAAATCACACGATCTTCTTCATTTTTTAAGTAATTCATAATGCTTACTGTCTTTGATATTTTCTTTGAAATTGCTTCAATTTTGTCTCTCTGATAATTGGCTATACTGGCTTGTACTTTTTGGACGTGTAAGGTCACGTTCATGGCGTTATTTAGTTTTCCTACGTTTTCCTTACAAAGATCAACTACAAACGGTATCTCTTACAAAGATCAACTACAAACGGAAGAGAAACGCCAAAATACATTACCCCTTCCAGTAAAAGAATTAATATAATCAACACGATCATACGGGAGTCGGGTATAAAGATAGACAAAAAGTCTGATGCGTGGAGAATGCTTATTCTGGGCGTAGGCACACAGTTGATTATCTTGTGGGCAGAAACCCTGGAGAAGTATTTTTTACAAAGTACAACTAGAACAGGAAGAAGGATGCCAAAAAGACTAAAAAAATTGGTTGCGTAATCCACAAAAAAAATACCCTACCCGAAACACCCATCATTAGAAGATACTGTGATAACACAAGTGACCATACGGAAATATGCAGTTAAGACGGAAAGAAATCCGATACGTGGAAGGTACTTAATCTCCATGTTTTTTACTGTTGATAATTTCGGGGAGAAGCATAGAGCTTAATACTTCTTACGGAGAACAACTCGAAAAGAATCAGGAGCCCAAGAAGCCTAATGAAGATCAATTATACAAAAAAAATTATAAGAGAAAGGTAAACCGCTATGACTAACAACAAACACCATTTAAACATAATCGACTAATTGAATAAAAATGATGCTTAACGGAAACTATGAAGAGATAGACAGAGGAACCTCAATAGCGAGGGAGTTGTGTCCCAGAAGTTGACGCGAAGTTCTTTTCATTCTTTGGGTCAATTTTTGTGACAACCATTCCCTTACGAAAATCAACTCGAACAGGAATAGGAACCCAAGGATACCAATGAAAGCTAAATACCATAAATTAGAAAGACCAAGTAAACAGCTAAATGTGGCAAACAATCGTCAAATTGAAAACACCTAACCATTCCATCATTATACCTTAAATTACCATAACCACTTTGAAAACATGTTACTATCAAATAATAATTTATTTCATAATTACTGATAAATTTTATATAAAAACACATTAGCAGATACGGTACGTGAAATAACCTTCAACCACTGGTTAAGGGAAACGACGAAACAATCAACCATACGGCATGTGGCTTATGTTAACCCAGAATCTAATAGAATAAAGTAAAAAAAAGTAACCATGATAAAATACCCAAGCCATCAACAACTGAATAATCGTGAACTAGAGAATGTAACCTCAGGGAATCCTAAGAAAAGACATAGTGTAAACAACATTAATTTTTCATTAAGAGATTGGGGAATCGTTGATAATGCAATAAAAGAAGAGGAACTTATTAGAGCAGTAGAAAATTTAGACTGCCCAAAACTATATCATCTTCTAAAATCTCAAAAGACAATGTTGGAACAAAGAGTGATCCTAAAATTAACGACAAGCTTAGTGCTTTATAACTTTAGTGCACGAGCAATGACAAAAACACTAGAGCACACTAGACTAAGTGCCAATCTAGCCTTCCGAATTTTAATACAACAGATTCCGAAAACTATGTATAGCTCGTTGTCTGATTATATTGCCGACAATATTTGGTACGATCAAGACGTTAACAATATAACTACAATTTGGCCCATAAAATTTTTATCCATACTAATAGACCAAGGACACATGATAAGAGGTGAAAGCTTCCTTAAAGCCTTATACGCCAATTGTGTAAATAATACGTATCTTAACCCAATAAACCCGTCAAGGGGATACGCCATTTTTCAAGTTACCCCAAGAGAATATAAAGACATAAAGAAAATAACCCTGAATTTCTTCCAAGAAGACGAAAACTTTGGAAGAAAAACGTTCCCAGGTTTAGACATAATCGTGCGGGAGCAACTATGCTGTTGCCAATCACACATAAACTTAAGTTTCTCCGTAGTAAAAATAATAAATGACCAATTGTCCTTATCGCAGTTGTGCCGGAAAGTCAGTCAACAAAATATGCGAAGGAATGACATAACTACCACTCTGGAGGGCCTGCGCCTCCGAATCCAATTACTAGTGTACTTAATGTAATTAAACCCACCTGAAGGTGGAAATAATAATATAAAATTTGAACTCAAGTTTCTCAGATCGAATGTTTCGTCATGGGAAGATAATCGACTCCTCAATATACTTACATCCCCAATCTCAAAGGCGGCACTGCCAGATGATGCACCTATATTGAAATTAAAACCTAATATTAGTGGAAGAAACTGTGTGTATAAATAATTTCGTTGAAATAAATAATAAAAAAACCCTCTGATATTACCTGAAGTGTTACGTCTATGATAATCGGTTATTATTGTTAATAAAGAAAAACAGTGCGTTAGATGAATAAACCAGTAGTGTATAAACATTTATAAAACTATGAAGTAGAGTAAATGTCACAGGGTCTAAATACATTGCTCGTATATTTAAAATAGATGGTAGTTCATTGAATTTCTCTAAATTTTCATACATTTATTAAGTTCTTTAAAAACGACCACAAAGTCAGTAAACTAGAGTACGGAACTTTAGGAAACTGAACAATGTTTCGAATACACAAATAGCCAGGTGCAAAGTGGCACCGGTGAAAAAGTAGTTCAACTTCGACCTGAAGTGACCTTATTTAACACTCAAAGTAATTATTCATTATTGGTTAATATGGAGCTTTAGATGACTCGAATTACGGTCGAATGAATGAGTACCCGATGTACTGAGGAAATGCCGGTAAAAAGGTAGTTTGACTTTGACCTAGAGTGTACCATGACTATAACCAATCTTGAACAAGTTAACTAGACAAAATTCAACAGAAACTACCTTTCATTTCAGAACAATGGCCAAAGCAATTATCGATACGGAGTTTATATGTATAAAGCATGCCAAGGAGAATGTCATATACTCAGCGGCAATGATCATTGTGAATAAATCAGGGGAGGAAGTCTTTGCGAAAAAAATGGGACGTTAAGTATGATTTAAGGAAATTTGACGTAGAATCCTGTGAGTTCGGTCTAAACTTCGCAAACACCCTCAAATATCGGCCAGCGAGAGCCAAATTAGGAATACAATATAATGGCAGAAAGGGGGAGTACCTCCACTTTATTCAACATGAAATTAGGAAATTACAAAGACAACACAAAACTCGGTACTGGTATGTCGAAGGTCCTTGCCAGAGAGACTTATTGCCTCTCCACAAATTTAGAAAACAGAATTTAGTTTCTAAAATTGAAGGAAATTCAGACTGCATTAAATACCGTGGAAAACATGACCCCCTCCAAGAAATTAAATACTACAAACAGTATTTATATAATCCAAGGAGTGTGACTTATAAAGCCAAAAGAAAAGAAATCATATTTAAAAGAATTAAAAGTTATCAATCAAAATCCAAAGTAATCAAGAAATCAAAAAAGCTGTCCCAATCGAAATAATTAAAGTTAACCCGACGCACTTTTACGTTAAAAGAAAAATTCTTGCGTGAAAATAATTAAAATATATATCCCCCCAACCTAAGAATCAACCGTACGTTCACCATAAGTAAAGTAACAAATTGTACGACCGCAAATCTTAATCTCACCTTGTTTCCTTTGGGCAACGAAGATTATCATAAAATAATATAAATATGATATCATAATTAGTACCTTGTTTCCTTCCCTAAAAGAAAAAAAGAACAAATAATAAGAATCTAAGTTTTCGTTCGATTATCAATCATAAGAAGTTTTCCTGTATTATGTCTAATGAAATATTAATTCCAGAAATAACAAAAAGGATGTGGATAACAAATGTCATAAAAATCTTCATTTCCCAAACCATAGCCCAAGATATCGTACAACATGGAATAATCTTTAAACAAGAGAATTCGTTACTTACAAGCCACAATGCCTGGAAAATATTCATGAAACTGGATCCCGAACCGTTTGAAACCCTATTTCAACAAGTAATGAGACTAGAGAAGAATACCAATGAATTAAAGGACTCTATATTCCAATTCTTAAAACAGACAAAAGCTTGCAGATCACAAAAGACATGAACCACAAGGAAAATACAGGAAATCTACCCCCCATGGTCCCTAAACTAAAGTCGAAATTCATAGTAGACAACTTTGACAAGAAAATGGCTGAAATCGATAAAACTCTTGTAACTAATAACAGAGAGCACAGAAGGAAAAGAGAATTGAGTAATGCGGACGGATCCTTGAGCGAATACACTTCGATAAAATATACCATAGGTTCCTTCTTGACAACTTCCAAGAAAAATAAACTCTATGATGGAAATTACGCCATGCTAAATGAATTACCGACCCTATGGACTTTTCTCAAGGAATTATGGCAAAATCATGATGAACAAAATATTACGAAGTAAATATTATCAAAACTCACAAAGGAAAAAGACTACAGACAAATTATCAACCTAAAGGAATTTAAATTCTCAAAGACACAACAAGACGATAAGAATAAAAATCCTACAGAAAGAAAAAGACAAAACACCAAGACAACCACGCCTACATATGAGACCCCAGTAAGAGATATACAATCTTCAATGTCGGAAACTACAACGAGCACAGTCCCAGAAATAAGCGCACTTAGCAAGAAATCACCTACAAATTTAACCATGCTAACGTATCTAAGACCAACAATACTTACGAAATGGACGTGGTCAACAGGGCCCACGTTTTACCGCACCCGGCCAATTGGCGTATTTACTATAGGCTTTAGAGCAAGACTCCCAGTAAGGCATACCGAAATACAAACGATAGAAAAATAAAACAAGAAGGATGAAGAAAATGATTACGTACATAAGAAATGTTGGACAATAGACGGTAAACGTACTTGTGCAATATTAGCAATGGCCGACAAGCCGGCAAGGGAAGACATTGAACCATTACCTGAGCTAAACGAGAAAAATGCTGTAAGAGTATTTATTCACCAATTATTCTTATTATTATATAGACAGATACTGCAGGCACTATTTGAATAATTCAATACAGAGATTCAAAACTTAAAACAGAGTACCACAAGAATCTGCAAGGTATTTTTTCGAAAAATCAAATACCGCAGATCAGCTAGTCTAATACCAATCGTAGGAGAATTAGCCTCACGCTTATTTGGGCTATCGACTGAAGAAGACCTGAATATCCTGAGGGAAAACGTAGGAAAACTAAATAACGCCATGATCGTGACCTTACACGTCCAAAAAATACAAGCCAGTATAGCCAATTATCAGAGAGACAAAATTGAAGCAATTTCAAAGAAAATATCAAAGACAGTAAGCATTATGAATTATCTAAAAAATGAAGTAGATCGTGTGATTTCCAATTCGAGTCTCGTCTAGAGATCGAGTCTCGATCGTGTGATTATGTCTAGTTATACCATGGTATCACTAGACATAGTGACAATGTCATTACTTAACTTGGCAACTGATGTCAGCAAATTTGAGTTTGCATTATTTGCCCTTACTGGAGGAACCTTGTCATGTGACTTGGTGGACCCATCAAACCTAAAAATTATCTTGGACGAGATAAAAACACATCTAATGTTCGGTCTACATCCTCCAACAGAACCAGAAGTAACAAATCTGTTCTACTATTACACCAAACTAAAGGTTTACATCACGGATATAAACGAACAACTATTTGCAGTAGTAACGATTCCATTAATAAATCAGCAATCCATATATGACTTGTATAAAATTTCCACGTTTCCAGCCAATATAGGTAGAACCAATTCGTTCATGACTATCACCCCCGAAGCGGAATACTTACTTGTCGATCAAGATAGAAGAAAATATGCCTTAGCAAATCCACAGGACATTAAGGAATGTGTAGCATTCAAAAATCTAGTATGTCAACTAGCCCTGCCTATTTATAATGTAAAACCTGGATCCGATATATTAGATATATTTTTAAAAGAGACTCAACGAGAAGTAATTCCGAATTCATGCGAAGCGCTAATAGGTAGTACTAAACGGGAAATATTTATTCATCTTAGAAATGACCTATGGCTATTTTCCGTTCCAAAAGAAACAGTTGGGACTATCTCTTGTTATAATAATACAGAAATAATCGATCCAAGCTACAGAACCGAACTACTATTACAAGACGTGGGAACAATAACAATAAAACAAGGATGCCGAATGGTAACCAAAGAAGCCACTGTACAAACACCACTGATAACCACAAGCATGAATATAATAAGCCCCAAGGTGGTCAATTTCAAAACCTTCAGTTTATCACATACAAGTCCTAACATTGAAAATGAAGAAGGGAGAACCGCAATATGCTAAAAAATAGAGAGTGTCAAAGGAACCTTACCACTTACAAAAATAAAAGAAGCCTTAGACTCTCAAATTCCCCTATTTACCAATGAAGACCAAAGATTGACGTATGTAGAAAATAGATACGGAATATTTTCAACGAATCTTTGGTGGTATATCCTTCTAACGGTAGGATTCGTATTCATGATCTCCTATTCTATAAGAATCGTATTGAACCTAAATTACGGAAGAATTTTGAGAATGACGCGTAGAAACAGAGCAAAATCAGATCACATCGAGCCGGGTGAGATGCAAAACCTAAACCCGGAACTCCCTGATAACCCTTAAACAAAAAAATAAGGGAGGACATGATTGAGCGAATGGGAGTAGAGGTCCTCATTCGTGCCATGTCCAGTCCTAAATCTCTACTTATTGTTTGTGTAAACCCATGCAACTGCAAAGATGTATTTCTTAAGCGGCATGGACGCGCATAAGCAGTAAAAACTTGAAAATTTATAGTAAATCAAGACCCCGCATAAAACCATGTAACCTACCTCGCATGTAGTTATATAATAGAAAAGTTAATGCTAAAGTAGATGAGTGTTGAATAACATTTAAGAATGTATTAAATATTGAACAGATGTCAAACGCACATCTATACAAGTATATATATAATCACCAAATCTTGAAAATCGCATATTTTGTTATTTTTCGTAGACATAATCATTTTTCTTAAGATTACCTAGATTTTCTCGCAGTAACCTAGTATTGCTAAAATATGCAAGTAAAATCATGATGATTGCTTTTATTCATTTTATCTTTGAGTTTAATTATACCCATATTAAATTGACATGATTAGTACGACTAATCATGACTATTATTTAAAAAATAGTTCCCGTATAATATTGTATTATTGCTGTACGTGTTTTAACTTGTGTGATTATAAAGAGCGTATGATTCTGCCCAGATATTTATATTCTAGGAAGCAGAGTAATCAGTGCAGATTAACTATTGGTGTACCAGCAGGCAACACAGATACAACCCAGTAGCATCTACTCTCATCATTCATCTACCACCAAAAAGTACTCACCGAGGAAACCCCTGAAGACAATGACCTGATGAAAATCCAAGTCATCCAAGCCTAGTACCAGGTAACACTACCCCAACCACTATCGGCGAACCAAGAACCCCATATATAGACATATATATATATATATATATATATATATATATATATATATATATATATATATATATATATATATATATATATATATATATATATATATATATATATATATATATATATATATATATATATATATATATATATGAATTGATAATTACCTAGAGAACCACCCCGACCGGTCATGTCGTAAAACTGCATAAATATCCGTCAAATAACTATCCTTAGACGGCAAGGTCCTTAAGATTTAATGTTTATAACACCAAGAATAACCCTGGAGCCAATTCCTCAAAGATTGTATATCTTAAGCCTCAGATCAAAGACAATATGTTAAACCAAGATGCCAAGATCAAGTATTGAACATACCCAATAATTATTAGATGTCACGAAATCAAACTATCATCCATGAGAAGAGGAACCAATCATAATCAATTTTGTGGGAAATATAAACTGTACTCGCTAAATATTTCCCAAAATGAAGTGTTAAAAGAAGAGAACCAACCAGTCAATATCGTTTTAATCCCTCAATGATGATATATCATTATAACAAGAATCAAAGACAATGCATCGAATATAGAACCTGAGATAGAGTTTTAACCCATCCATAGTTACCCTTACATGTCTTACATAACCCATAGCCCAAATAAAGGAAAGACTGTACGTGAAAAATTTACGGGAAACACAGACTGTACGAGTATTAGATTTTCCCGAGGACAAAAGTATCCAAGAAGAGATACCCAGCCCAGCGATCAAAATACCCATTTCATGTAATCAGTTCCAGAAGAGTTATGTACCTAGTGAACATTTCAACGACTCGGTAACATCAATCCAACGTATTTGACATGACAAACCACGCACGGACAATTTTGTGCAAGTAGTCATACTTAGGAACAATGTAAAATCCAAGCAACCCCAAGCAACAAGTGCCAAAAGATGAAACACCACGAAGACAAACCATAAACAATTAGCCGACACAATAATTAGTTCAACGGAAGCCCAAAATAAAGTGACAACGTATGTGAGTATTATAGACACGTAGAATGATGAAGTAAATATGAATCTTATGTATCTAACTATAACTTTAGTGAATACTGAGAAAATTTTCGTAATCAGTTGAAAATAAGGGTAAATTACATATCACAATGTTGCAATCAGACGTAAAAGTTTAAAAAATTATATTGTGAAACCTTTTATTTCCAATCAATTATCTTATATATGTATTAGTGCTCTTGAAGTCAGTTACGTATCGTATCATTATAGTGTCAGGTGGAAGTATAGTCAAGTTTAGAGAACAAACAAATATGTACCATTTTAAGTGCTAAAATAGTTGCAAAGGCAGAACTCAATTAGTTAAAATCATGTAGAACCAACTAGAATCAGTTACGTATCGTATCATTATAGTGTCAGGTGGAAGTATAGTCAAGTTTAGAGAAAAAACATAATATACCATTTTAAGTGATAGAATAGTCGCAAAGGCAGTACTTAATTAGTTAGAACCATGTAGAATTATTAACATATCAGGTGAAGGAATTTTAGTATCAGATGAAGAGAATAATAACTATTACTTAATCATATAATCAAATGCGTTAGTCAATAGAAACTCTTTGACCCTTTCATCAAATAGAATGTATAGGTGGTGGAATTTAAGGTGTTGTTTTAATACATGTAGTCTAGTAAAACAATCGGAAACATGAAAAAAAAATATACATCTTACCAAAGATAAGTTAATTCAAGTAACAAGTACCAAGTCAAAATAAAAAGAGGAAAATAAAATCAAAATGCGAAAAAGTAGGAAAAGCAGGGCAACAAAACGATGAGGAAATCGTTAAGAGCGGGAAGGATGATATATAATGGGATCAATTCCCAAGACCACAAAATTTTCCAATTAGAAATAAAACTGGCCAGAAGACAAACCAAAAGAATTCAAGTAGCACTTAATAGTCACATTTAAAAAATAGCAAAACATTGTATTACAATTGTAACTATGAAAAAAATCTTTCCCACGACAAAAAAAGGCAACAGCGATAATTATATGCTCCCCTGTAATTACAAGGTATAAACCTTAATAACATTTTCTAAAGATACAAAAGTAGAGCTAAATATTCCGCTATAATTACAAGGTATAAACCTTAATAACATTTTCTCAAGATACAAAAGTAAAACTAAATGTTCCGCTGTAATTACAAGGTAAAGCTTTAAAAACATTTTCTTGAAATACAATGTAAGACTAAGTAGCTTGCTCTAATTATAGGGTAAAAACTTTATTCAGCTAAGAGAAATTCCAAAGTGAAGTTTTAAAGAGTAATAAATCGTATCAAAAGTTAGTTAAAATCGAATAGCTGGTTGGTACAGCCCTGTCCAATAGTACTAGAGGACCAATAGGATCAGCATAATACCCTCTTCAGTAATGCACGAACGTAACCGTCGGCAAAAATCTCAGATTATAGTATTCTCGAACTTAGCAATTGGAGTTAGTCTTTTTCCAGCTAATGTCAATCTCGTATGAATCTTATGAGAGTCTTACTTGAGACTCGGGCCAGTTTTATTCTAGACTCATTTTCAACCTTTTATCCTATGTGAATTAAGTAGACAATAGTACTGAACCAGTGAGCAGTTTTAACTTAGTGTCATTTACTACAAGTGTTTTGATATACTGAAGCTCTGTTCCAGTTATGTGAGTAATAAATGCATCACTTTCTTATTTTATTCTCTTTATGCTAGTATTTCTCGAGATAGCTTGTCCTTGTGGCTCCACTCGCTCTCAAGGGAACTTGAATCTATTCAATCCGACTTCGACTCAGTATGGCCGCTAGTGCGAGCTCCCCATTTGTACTGTTAATTTAAGCTCCCTACATACGAAGTTCCGCCTCCACTCAGGTATGCCACTCGCGGACTGTCAACTAAGAGTTTAGCTAAAATTCATCCATAAAAATATATAACTGAAAGATTCATATACCAAGAAATAACTTAAAGCATGAGAACAAAACCCCTTTTATTGATATTCACTCTTAACAAACCAAACCCCCCCCCCCCATTAAAATCGATTTGCCGAGCTAGATACTACTTTGAATTTTTCTTAGAAAATAATCCAATGTTGCCTAGAAACTATAAAATGATCCTCTTTTCAATGGTTTTTGATCAACTTTTGACCTGTTTTTCAATCCAAAACAAAAATGCAAAGTGAATTTCAAAATATGATTCATTACATGGATAAAGCTGAATATTAGATTCATAAATTAAACCAACAAGTTTTTTCCAACTCAAAGTAAGCATCAACATTAAAAATTAGAACGAATGGAAAATACTCCGCAAATGAGGGGGGCTGCCCCTTTATCAACCCTCGCTCTTAATGCTAAAGTCTTAAAGTTTTTTTTTAATGCTTCTCATTCAAATTCAATGGCTCTTGTGTTTCAAGAGTCGTCCTTAAAGAATTTGGACAAAAGGTCGAACTTTAGCGTATAGAGTAAGGGATGAGGAAAAGGTAGCCCCCTGAAATACGGAATAATTTCTGTTCGTTTTCAATTTTAATGTTGCTCCTTACTTTCAGTTGAAAATTTTTTTAGTTTTTGTTTGTTTTTATTTAATTTCTGACTGTTTTTCAAATCATGGCAGGAAATCTCCCTTCTCCTCTCTCCGTGTGAAATACCCCCCCCTCTGGTAACTTTCCTCCCCAGAGAAAAGTCTCCTCGTGGGAAATCCTTTTCTCCGAAAAATCTCCGTGTATTTCCCAATAACAAGTATTATGTGTAAACAATGGGCAAATTGTATAACCTACACCCCTTTCACTAGGGACTGTGGGGCTCTTGTAACCCCCAGAGGCATAGGCATTGGACCTCTAAACTATGCTGAACCAAATTGATATCTAATAATTCTTTATTGGATGTCTTTGTGGAAAAAAGGGTGTGGGAGTTAGTTGCCCCCCCCTCAATCTTTTTGGTCACTTAAAAAGATAATAGAACTACACCTATTCATTGCAAAATTACCCCCTTCCTGAATATTCATCACCTGGTAAAATTTCTTGGCGGCGGCCTTGTGCCTCAGCCTTTTAAAAAATGTATTTTAATGAATTTGGAGATATACTCTCCGTTTCATGGCCCTTCAGCCAGGAAGCGCAATGGCTGAAAGAAGCATTGCAAATGGCTTGCGAGTGATCTGTCTTTTTTCTTTCTTTCTTTTTTTTGTCAGTTGGTGCTGAGGACTTTTATAACGATATCTTTTGAAATGCATTTATTCTTGGCGCTTTAGCAAATAAAATCTACTGAGCTACGCGTTGTTAGCTGATGTGCAATGCTCTGGCCTGTACTTAGAAAAAAAAAACGAATAGTCGGAAATACAATCAGAGAAATTTACTATTGGTCTTGAATCATGAAACAGAGTTTAGAACATAAAAACATAACTCTTCTTCAAGTAATTACAGGAAGTATAAATCTCCAGTGTTCTGATCAATCAGGAACGAGCAGTGACCACGAGGTAAACACCTTTCCCACAGGAATTAGTTACTTTACGCCGTCCGACCCCACTGAGCCAGAGTCTGTCGAGCCGATTGACTATTAACCTCGGATCACGAAACAGAATTGAAAACAAAACTATTCTTGAAGTATTTACTGGGGGAGGGGGGTAATCCTCCGCTGTTTTGACCAATCGAGAACAAGCTGGAACCATGTGGTAAACGCTTTTCCAACAGGAATCAGTTACTTTACGCCTTCCGACCCCAGTGAGCTAGACGGCATGAAAAACTGTATCTGGCTGGTCGACTGTTAATCTCGAATCATTAGACAAAATTGAAAACACAAAACAAAACTCAATTTCAAGTACTTATAGGGGGTGTAATCCTCCAGTGTTCTGATCAATCAGAAACGAGAAGTGGCCACGAGGTAAACGCCTTGCCAACAGGAACCAATTAATTTATTTCTTCTGACCCCCTGAGCCAATCGATATGAAAAACTCGGGCTGGCCGACCGAATGAGTCATCCCCAGGTATGGATTTTTTTTAACCTTAATTAACTAACTAAAAAAAATTTCAACGTAGAAAGAGAAATGAGAAATTATGAAAAGAATATTTATCTGATAAATAATTGGGGGTCCCTAGCCTCAGCAATAATCAATAGCGTTTTACTGAATGAATGGTTCACAACGATCCATTCTGTTCGAATAACCCCTCTCCCGATAATTGGTGACCACTGGTTGGATATAATTACCCTGGGGAGGAAACGGACACGCCTTTCGCTTTTTTTGTCTTCTTCAATATCTTCTTCTGCTTCAACAATTATTACTTTCTTTCCCATTGCATAAAATAACACAGTAAATCAGAAACTTTTTTCGACAACTACATTTAATGTTTCCACGTTTCTCTTCCTTATTTCTTATTTCTTTCAGACTATTGTATCTACAGTCGTTTGTGAACTGAATAGAATGTACAAACTCTTAAAAGAAAGAAACCCAGGTTTTGGTGGAAAAGTATCGCTTTGTGGGCACAGTCAGGGCTCTCTGATCCTATTCGATATACTTTCTCATCAACCCGAAACCTCAACTAAGACAGATGATGCAGTAAATGGTAAAGCTCTTTTTTTGTATTCTTGTTAATTTTTTCAATTATTGTTTTTAGTTTTTATTGCATTCTATATTTAGTGTTTAGTTTAGTATGTTATTTTTATATTTACTTTTTACCTTTTTCATTTTAAGTTCTTTTTTAAGTTATTTCTAGGAATGAACCCAAGTATTAACTGTTGTGCTATTTTATTTTGAAAAGATTTTTATTCTATTTAATTTTTTTATTATTTTATTATCCCCTCTCTCATCAACCCGTAACGTCAACTAAGTCAGATGATGCGGTAAATGGCAAAGTTCTTTTTTAATTCCCGTTATATTTTTTTTAGTTATTGTTTTTAGTTTTTATTTCATTCTGTTTTAGGTTTTAGTGTTTATTTTATTTTAATGTGCTAATTTTATATCTTATTTTTATTATTTTCATTTTTATTCTTTTTTAAGTTTTTTCTAGGTATGAACACAAGTATTAAACAGTCAATTGTTTTTACTTAAAAAAGTTTTTGTAATGTTTTAATATTATTTATTGTTTTATTCTATATTCTCTCATCAACCCAAAATTATTTGATTTCGAACGGGGCTCAGTGGCGTGACTCTGTAAGCTTAGCCAGAATCGACCCAGCTCTAAATGGGTACCTGTAGAAATCTGGGGAAGGTAAGCAGGAAGGGTGTGCGAAAGCATAGGATGGGTGCCCCCCCATTGCGCTTTCTGGCTGAAGGGCCTTGAGACAGAGTTCAGCACCGCCGGTTTGGACTTTAAGGGTCTAGTGCCGCATCCTTTACCCTTTTTACCATCAACCCAAAACGTCCAACTAAGATAGGTAATGCAGTAAATGGTACTTTTATTTTTAAGTTCGTGTTATATATATATATATATTTTTGTTATTATATTCTAGTTTTATTTTAGTTTTTAGTATATTCTGTATTTATTTTGATATTTAATTTTTAAGCTGTGTCTTGTTTTTTTATTATTATTATTCTTTTTCAAGTTTGTTGCAGGTATGAAGCTTTGTGTTCAACATTTAGTTATTTTATTAAAAAAATTCATTTATTCTGTTTTTTTTATTTTTTTTTATTGTTTTATTCTAAGCTTTTATCAACCCGGAGCGTAAAAATTAGACAGATCATGTAGTAAATTGCGAATTTTTTTTGTGTTTTTATTCTTGTTATATTATTTTCAATTCTTATATTTGTGGTATATTTCAGTTTTATTACATTTCATATTTAGTGTTTATTTTAGTTTAATATGATATAATAATAATTAATTTTTTTTTAGGTTTTATTTTCAGTTTTTTTTAAGTTATTTCAAGGTATGAACCTCGTTCTTAAACATTCAGTTTTTCTATATTGACAATTAAAGAAACCAAAATCCGGGGAAAAAAATAAAAATAAGTTGGCCTATATGATATTTTTCTCTTTCTTACTCTCTCTGAATATTTTTCTCTCGTATTTTTATGCACTGATAATGATTGGGATTGTAAGACTATTTAACCCAGGACTTTGGACAAGCTATATTTAATAGAGAGGCTTTTTTAAGAACAGTGCTAAAATAGAAAATTATAAAAAAGCCTTAAAGAAAAAAAATTACATAACCAATAAAACATTCGAGCTACAGATATTTGATTTAAATCTTATTTTTATTTTGGTTTATGAAAGAACTGAACGCTATTGCTCATAGCAATAATAAGACAAGTAGTCAATCAAATTTTCAGTTGGGCATATGTCCTGAAATGCAGGAAGACTATATATACATATAAATTTAAACATCATATGCTTATATATCATAAAGACACAATATAGATAATATAAATGAGCACATGATAAAAGTACATCTTTAACAAGCAACTTTAACAAAATTAATGAGTAACTTTAACAAACTTAATAAGTACGCATACGTATAAGTATAATAAGCTTTAAAAATGACTGAAACAGAAATAACAAAAAAAAAGTTTTATAAGTTTATGAAACTGAATAATTGAGTATAAACCTGACTTAGTCCACTGTTTCTTATCATTGGATGTAGTACGATTAGAAGAGACCACGCCTTCGTCTCCTTTTGAATCTTTCTCCACTCCGAACTGATAACCAGGCACCAGTTCAATGCTAAGATAAGTAACAAAAATAAAACGGTGGTCGGTTTAGCATTATTAGCCTTATTCACGCTACTGCACAAACTAGAAATCCGCATTGAAGTTATTTGTCGCATATGATATTGCACATGAAAACGGCACTCTTTGTGTTATTAGCAATTTTTGTATTACTCATACTAGTGCCTAGAATGGAGGATTAATAAGTAGAGTTAAGTATAATGAGCTTAATTAAATTAATAGTTTAATTAAGACTATCCACTAATCATTTTTAGAATAAGGTTAAAATAATACGATCTAAGCAATAAGACTATCTTAATCGCTTAAAATGAACAATAGCTGCAGTTTTTTTAATCGCCCAATAAGCTTTTGTAATAGCCTGAAACTATGAAATTGGTCTTTTTGAATGTTTTTTTTCGTTTTTAATTAAGTAAGATTTTAATATTAATAAATAATATAAAAATTAAATCTAATAATTTTTTTTTTAATTTTATTACAATTAATTTTAATTAAATTAATAATTAGTTTTTACTTTTGGCTTCTTATGATTATTAAATTTCAGCACCTGAAGACAATCAAATCGACGACCCATCAATTGAGGACATCTGTGAGAAGCTACAAATGGAAAACCTGTTGCCAATTTTTGTGAAGGAAAAACTAGACTACAAAACATTGCTGCTTTGCGCGGATTCTGAGTTTAAAGATTTAGGATTAACAGTTGGTCAGCGAGTTCGACTCAAAGTCTATCATAGGGATGTTCACCGAAGATGAATACGCCGAAAGGTTTACTGATTTTTTTTTTTTATTTATTATTTTTTAATAATTTTTAATTATTTATTGTTAATGCTAATAATAGTTATTAATTTTGAAAAACTTTCCAAAAACTTTTTTCAAAGAAAAGTAAAGAGCAATATTAAAACTTAAGGCGAGTAGCAATGAAGTCCTATGATGATTTGAACTTAGAACGACCATAAATTACTGATAAAGAATAAATGAAACCCGGAACGAACAAAAATTAAAATAAACAATCATAAACAACATAAAGCTAACGAATACTGATGTAGATGGGCAAATAAATCCCTTAACGAGTAGAAATTCAAAGTAATGCTTAAGTCAAACATAAAATGAACAGAAAAACTACAAACATAAGTTAAGCTAATCCCCCCCCCCCAACCCTTAAGCCTTCTAAAGCTTATTGTGTCATTTGCCTTTTATTGAAAACCTGGATGTGTTTTGAACACCGTGGTTTCATTTTTCAAATCATCAACCGAAAAAATAAATTATAATCACTACAATAATCAAGATGACTGGAAAGAACTATTAAAAGCTTCTGTTTTGAAAGCTTTTAGAAATAGTATTTGTTTTTTTTTTTTGATTGCTTATCTAAGTTTTACTATTGCTTTTTTTAAGAATATTTTTTCCGGTTTTCTGCTTAAGAATTGAAATATTGGATTATAATTTAAATTATTAAACTGCATAAGGTGATCTGAGTGTTGGCTTTGACTGTGTTCAGTATAATTATTGTATAAATTGCATTCAATTTAAAATCAAGGCTTAGGACGTTCTTGGACTAAGCTTTTGATTCAGCCTCAATTTTTGGATAATATGCTTGAAAGAATCCTCCTGGAAGGTAGCATCCCCTCAATTGTCTCTGAACACTTCAACTTGATAACCTTGCCTTTCTGGGATATTGAAGACTCACAATTTTGATAACCTTGATGTTCGTAATGTTTTTATTTAGCTCAACATTCTCTGTAAGTCTCAACTTTAATATCTTTAGCCATTCCTAAAAATATTAAAGAAACGCCATTTTGACAACCTAGATGCACATAATGTCTTTTGATTTATTTCAAATTCCCCTCAACATTCCCTGAAAGTTCAACTTAATAACCTTAGCTACTCCTAAGAAGTTTCATCTTCATACTCTTAACCTTCCCTGAGATATTGAAGACACGTCATTTTGACAATCTGGATGCACATAATGTCTTTTGATTTACTTTGAAGTTCCCCTCAACAATCTTAAAGTTTCAATTTATTACCTTCAGTTATTCCTAAGAAGTTTCATTTTAATACCCTTAGCCATCCCTGAGATATTGAAACAGGTCTATACCAATCTAAATTCTGAAAAAATGTTTTGTCTGTTCTCTGTTTCATTGGCTTTGGGTTTTAAAAATGCAATTCCAGCTGTTTTAGTAGAAACAAATTCAGCTTTATGAAGAATTCTCTAGAATGTTTAGCCATGATAAGGGTTTTGGTATCAATATGCAATTAGGGTTCTTGAGAAGGAAACAATTCTAACTTCAAAATATACAGAACAATTATAGTTAACACATTTTGAAGCTGCCTATACTCTAATTTAACCCCCTTCTCTAATTTGCAAATATGCAGCCCAAATTATAGGGTTTCCATGTATTTTGCCATGCATCACTCATCTTTTAACTGGATTCCCTTAAATCAAATCAATGCTGATTAAATCAAGAAATAGAAACACATGAACAAAATATGCATTGATCTATATATTTGCACATTAAGGCAGGGGTGTTAATCAATCAATCATTTATTACCCACAACTAACAGAAAGTAGTACAAGTGGAGTACATAATAATAAAAAAGAAAAACAAAACAAAAAAAAACTCAACAAACACTAGCAATTAAATTAAACTACGAAAAGAACTGTAAAAGACCGTGGTCAGGGCCAAATTTACAAAATGCATCTGCAGAAAGCTTTTTGTGTAGGACACCGAGCTTTTGAGTTACATCCGTAACATAAAAATTATTAACTAGATACCGATTTCTAGTCCATGGCGGCAGAGAAAGAAGAAATTTGCAAAATTTGAAATAAGTAACTTTAATCTTTTTAAAATCCTTTATCTTAAGAACAGAATGAACACCCGAAAAGTAAAGCACAGAATGATCAGAAAAAGTCGAGAATAAGCGTCCAAGAGCTCTTCTGTTATATTTTCCACGGTTTGCTACAATTTTTGAATAACTGAACTGAATTTTACTTACTGAATCAGCAACAATCTGTTTACGAAAGAGAGCTAGAGAATTAGAAACAGTAATAACAAGCCACCGAAAGGAAGAGAGAGAAAGTACAGAAAATTCATCAAATACCAGAGGAGTAGACGAAGACAGATTATAAGATAAGGATTCACACTTGTCAAGATTCAGGGATGGACCAATATTTAGGATAGACTGAGAAATTAAGGAAACCATCGCAGAAAGAGCAGACTTAGTACGACTAATCAACAGAATGTCACCAGCATAGGTAACGTAAGAAATATCAGTAGAACCAGAAAGTGTTGGTAAGGTATAATTTAAGTAGCTACAAAATGTGCAAACTAAAATTTAATCTACATATTTTGAAGTAAAAATCGTTTTTCAGCTTCTCAAGAGCACCAATTGTGCATTAATACAAAAATTTAACTAACAATCTTACAGATTTTAAACCTTTGTGAACCGTGATTGAGTGAAGGTGTGAGGCCCAAAACAATTTTCCTGTGCTTCATTTGAGCAGATATATTTTGCAAGATTTGTACGCTATTGAATGTCACAAGTATTTTAAAGGTAACTCTAGAAAAAAGTATATAATAGAATTTACCTTAATTGAATCTTGTGTTACATTAAGACATTTTGTTTAAGTTCCTACTGTTTAAATTCAGTGAAATTTAGCTTGGTAACATGGCTCAGCTACCAATCTTCAGCTACCAATTTAGCTCTGACATAATGGCAACCAAGCAAAGAGTGACAGGAAGAATCAGCAAACAGGCAACAGCTAAATTCAGAGAGAATACATAAATTGGGCTGAATATATTCGGCCATAAAAGTATGGGGAAGGGAATAAATTGAAGTGTCTTTGGGAGTGAACAAACTATCTAAAAAGGTAAAGTAGTTTTCAGAATTAATGAAATCTAACACTGATACTTTCTTTTTCTTTTATGATGTTTCATTCAGAAGAATGGTAAATCTGCACTGTTACCCCTTTAGTTTTGTTGGATTAAATGGAATTGTGATAAAATTTTTTTTTTTATGTTTTAAAAAAGTGGGTAACATAAGACGGAAACTGTCAATCTGATTAATAGAAACATTCTGCATTGGCATGAAAGGGTGACTGCCATTCCTTCTTCAAAAGTCACTCATCAAATTGACAATAAACTAAAATTCAGCCCTCAGGCTGAGAAGTCTGTTACTGGTGCTAGTTCAACTATAGAGGGGATGCCATTTTAACCTTTAAGCTATTTTGGCAAAAAAGATCTTTGTTGCTCTTATTTTCTCTCAGGCCACTCAATCTTCTGTAAATAAAAAGTGAGTCACCATTAATCATGAACTAAAATTCAATACCCATGCTAGGAAGTCGGCTGCTGGTGCTAGTTCAACTCTGGGGCTGATTAAGCACACCCTTTCCACTAATTCCCCAAAAATCATCATTCTGCTTATGAGGGATTTGTTTGTCCCAGGATTGAAATTGGAATGTCTCTAGCCCCCCATATTTTAAAAAGACAACAGTTTTTGAAGATGTGCAGAAACATGCCACCAAAGTGATATCCAGCCTACAGGAGTGTTCCTACCCTGCAAGACTAGCTAAGCTGAGACTCCCAACACTTGGATTTTGGAGAAATTGCAGTGATGCCATTCTAACCTATAAGTCAATGAAGGCTAATAACCTCTCAGCATTATTTCTTGTTGTTGGTCCTAATTCAAGAACCAGGGTCACTGGCTGAAGCTTGTTAAGAAATCTACCCAATCCAGAGTCTGCACTCAATTCATTTCCTCAGAAATCATCAAAAGTTGGAATAAACTATCTGAAAACACAGTTACTGATGAATCTGTTGACTTTTTCAAACAAAGGCTACATGCTGATTGGTCCTCAAGGGAGTGTAAACTTGACTGGGAAGCTACTGATCATGCATCTGCACCTGGTCACTAAACTACAATGAAAAAACTTCAAACATCATCTCTGGAGCTTCACAAAGAAAATTCTAGATTGGTCCAACCTGCAATTTAAGGTAATTGTATTTATCTAAAGGATATCTTAGTGATCATTATTTGGGTCTGGAAATTCAGTTTTGAGGCTTCAACTCCATATCCACAAAAATTTCCATTGAACTTCCCCCCTTTGAAACAGGTTTAGGTCAATATATACCAAATCATATTATTGAGTTTCAAATAAAGTGAATACACCATTTGATGCCTTTTTTATGCTGATTATGAATATAATAAGCATTTCTATCGGAAATGAATTTCAGCCCCCCCCCCTATATAGGCTATACGTAACCCAACCTAACCCTGAATTTGCATATATAGGGGGGGGGGGCTGAAATTAATTTCCGAAAGAAATGCTTATTATATTCATAATCAGCATAAAAAAAGGCATCAAATGGTGTATTCACTTTAGTCCTAACTCAATAATATGATTTGGTATATATTGACCCAGGTTTACAACTCAATATTAATGTTAGTAAACTATTTATCCTTAATTTCAGCTTGGAGCAATCAATGGATTTTTCCCTGTGAAGCTTCAGAGCTGATGATTGAAGTTCTTTTCTTTGTTATTTAGTGACTAGATGCATTTGGATGATCAGTAGCTTCCCAGTTGAGTTTACATTCCCTCAAGCACCACTCAGCATCCAGCCTTTGTTTTAAAATGTCAACAGATTTGGCAGTAACTGTGTCTTCAGAGAGTTAATGCCAACCTAACATTGAAGAAGAAATTCAACAAAATCCAACATTTGCCAAAATTAATTGCATTGAAAAAATGAAGAAAATGGAATATGAATAGAGGTGGCCGAAAGTTATTGCACATTGAAACATTTTTTTGGAAATTCTGTGCCTTGGTGGCTCAACTTCATTGAAAATTCCAGTTTTTCGGTCTAAAAAGAAGAAGCAAAATTTATTACCTTTGGATTTAAGAAATTTTAATTTTTTATTATTCATCGTCAAATAAAAGTATGAAACTAATGAAGTACCTTAATTACATTCACATATTTGCTAGATTTCCTTTATCTTTAAAGTGCAAACAACACTATCCTTTGAAGGATTTCAGGGAGCAATAACCTTAAATTTATTTCTGGTAGTTTGGATTTACTTTTTCTTGAAATATTATATGACTTAATTTCTACTTGTTTCAAATCAAAATAACACCCTTTAATTTTCCATGATTTTTTTTTCATGTTTCAAAATAAAAAAACTAAACATAAATGGTCTCTCAAATAAATATAAGGGCTGGGGTATTAACTTGAAACAAATAGATACTATCTTATATATTAACAGGGTTTCTAATCCTTCAGCAATGAAGCCCACTCTTTATGCTAAATAAACAATCTTATTTCTATTCTCAATCATTATCTAAAACAACTAGGCTGATACTTAAGTTGTAATATCAAGTATTGAAAGCGGTGGAAGCATGGGCGCTGGCAGGGGGGGAGGCAGGGGGGCCATGGCCTCCCCTGGAAGTTTCGGACTATAAAGTAATTATATGATAAACAAAGGAAAGAGAGCGGAATAGGGAAAACCATGGGGAAATGTGTGTTTCCCCATTATTGGTTGCCTTCCAATAGATTTTGACCCTTAATAAGGAAAAATATAAGTTCTCAGTTGTGACTGAGTGACCCCTTTCTAGTTTCTAGTTTTCCACTGACATTTTTTGTATGATTTGGTTGGAGCAAAAAAAAAAAAAAATCAAATTGTTCACAGTAATGAATGGTAAGTAAATACTTGTCAATAACGAAAGCATAAGAGCCTAACTATTGATAACATTCAATCAAAGAATCAGCTTTTTATGATGATATTAAATATGTATTTGTTGATAAATAATTAGTGCACAAGAAAGTTTGGATAATTATAGAAAACAATTTAATAAAGGGTAATTTCAGTGAAAATATGCCTTTAATTTTTGCTTCCATTGCAAGAATACCCATGAGCTGATATATGAACCACTAAGCTGATATATAAGCTACTATAATCAGAAATGTTTCCCTTGAACGGAATGCTGGGAATTTGTGTATTTTGCCCGTGAACAGATACGTTCTTTGTGTTTTTTTTGTCATTTTTTTCCAGAATTGATTGTATTTATAAGGTTGTTACATTGAAAAAAATTTAATTTTTTACAGTTATGAGGTATAAAGGTGTTAAATATATTGGTGTTTGGTATTCTAAAAATATTGAATTAAAAAGTTTTATTTGATTTTCTTAATCTTAGTTTTAATGTTTTACTTTTATAATACTTTTTAAAAACACTGAGTAGTCTAAAGGCATTAAATATTTTGGTGTTTGATAACCAAGTTCAAAACTGTCGATATTGTTAAAAAATTAATTAAAATAACTTTCTTTACAAAATAAGCTTTTCAAAGAAAAGTAAAGAACTCCATTAAACCAAAAATGAGCAAAACTAAAATCAAATAATCTACCAAGCGTGAAACTACCACAAATCAGCATCGATAAATAAATGAAACCCAAAACAAACAGAAACTACAATAAATAACCGAGTCAAAGTCAAAACGAGCAGAAATTAACATGAGTAGGGCTCAAAACCCCTATGCCTTCCCAAGACCAGAACCTAATTTGCACTTTACTGAAAAAATATAAATGTTTTTACTTTTATAACTACAATAAATAAAATAATATTAACATTTTGATTACTAAATATCAATATATGTGTATTAAACTGACAATGCACATTCATTTGTATTTTTTTTCTGGAAAATGCAAATTATGTTCTGGCCTTGGGAAGGTATAGGGGTTTTGAGCCCTACTCATGTTAATTTCTGCTCGTTTTGAGTTTGAGTTCTTTACTTTTCTTTGAAAAACATATTTTGTGGAAAAAGTTTTTTTAATTCATTTCTGTTCGTTTTATATTGACAGTCTTTTCAGGGAAAAAGGAAATAATTCTTTGAATTTTTTCGTTTTATGCTGGAAGAAAAATTTTCAGCAATTTTTAACAACGTACCCCCTTTTAAAAATCTGGACACAAATAGTAGTGTTTAATTTAGTTTCATACCTCCTCTAGTTGACCTGAAATAGAAAACTTGATACCATTAGCAACAAAAATTTTTTTTACTTTCTTTGATAGCTTGGACAGACTTACGTTATTTTGATTTGGTTAAATTTTAAGAGCAGAAGTAGCCCCGAAAGTTTGGACATAATAGCCTCAGTCGTTCTTGGGATATTGCTGAGATGCCTTACTGGGAATTAGCTTTAACACAGTGCATTTTGATTTAATCTTAAGGCAGCATTTAGTTTTTAAACATAATGGGCAAATTGGAGTGAGGGCGTTTGAGGGGGACTAGTTGCCTTCCAATCACGTTTGACTATTAAAAAAGGCATTAGCCCTTTCTATTTTCAATCGAATGAGCCCTTTTCGAAGTTCCTAAGAAAACTCCTTCGATATGAAGTGCCCTGGTCTAAACAACAACAACAAGATAATAGGAAGCGACAACCCTTTCTATATACATCTTATATGCCCCAAGAGCATAAATCATAACCCTTGTCCTGAGGGCTTTGAGGGGGTTGTCATACTCAAAGACCAAAATTCCAGAGCTTTCGACTAAGTTGAACAAAACGGCTATCTAAAATTTTGGACTGGATATGTTTGGGGAAATCTTGGGAGTGAGAGGGGTGTTAGTTGCTCTTAAATCACTTTCAACTATTAACAGAGGAATTAGCCCTTTCAATATCCAATCGAATGAGTCCTTTTGAAGTTCCTACGACAACGCTTTCAATAAAAACCTTATATGCCCCCAGGGCATAACTTACAAGCCTTACCCTGAGGGCTGGGGGGGGGGGTGTAATCCTCAAAGACCTCCAGAGCTTTAAAGTACGTTGAAAAAAATTGCTATCTCAAAATTTTGAGTGGATGTGTTTGGGGAAATGGTGAGCGTGAGAGGGGGGTTAGTTGCCCCCTAATCACTTCCGACTAATAAAAAGGGCACTATACCCTTTCAATTTTCAATCGAATGAGCCCTTTTTGAAGTTTCTACGACAACACCTTCTATAAAAACCTTATATGCCTCAGGGCATAACTTACAACCCTCACCTTGAGGTCTGTGGGGGGCTTATCATCCTCAGACATGATTTCTAGACCTTTTAATTATGTTGAATAAAATGACTTTTCAAAATATTAATCCGTTGCGTTTTGCGAAATGGTGGGCATGAGAGGGGGGTTACTTGCCATCCAATCACTTTTGATAATTAAAAATTGCACTAGCCGTTTCAGTTTCCAATCGAATGATTCGTGTTTGAAGTTTCTACGACAACGCTTTCTATAAAAAAAAAGCCTTATATGCCCCCAGGGCATAACTTACAACCCTTGCCCTGAGGGCTGTGGGGGAGTCATCCTCGAAGAAATAATTTCCAGACTTTCTAACTACGTCGAACAAAATATATATCTCAAAATTTTGATTGGATGTGTTTGGAGAAATTGTGGGTGTAAGAGGGGTGTTAGTTATCCTCCAATCACTTTCGACTATTAAAAAGGTTACAAATCCTTCTAATTTCCAAACGAATGAGCCCTTTTTGAAGTCTCTACAATATCACTCTTTATAAAAACCTTATATGCCCCCAGGGCATAACTTACAACCCTTGCCCCGAGGGCTCTGAGGGGGTTAACATCCTCAGAGACCTAATTTCTAAAACTTGTAACTTCTTTAAACAAAATGGCTATGTAAAAATTTTGATTGGATGTGTCTGGGGAAAAGGTGTGCGGGAGAGTGGGATTAGTTGTCCTCAAATCACTTTCGACTATTAAAAAGGGCACTAGCCCTTTGAACTTCCAATCGAATGAGCCTTTTTTCAAGCTTCTACTCCCAGCATTCAGTTCTATTGAGCAATGCTGAAGCATTGGACAGATATTAGGCCCGTTCTTTTGCACTAAGATGTTACATCTAAGATCTCACATCTTTCTGCAAAGATTTCCGTTCTTTTAACTCATCTTTCTTCTAAGATCTTACAGCTTACTGATGTTAGCCAAAAGTGTGAAGGACATCATTTTTCTACCATATGGAACGATGATGAGATAACTTTGATGATATAATCGTCATTGTTCACCGCTGATCAGAGCAGAATGATGAAAGGTGTTTGCAAAAGAACGCTATAAGATGTAAGATCTTAGTGTTGAGATTTGAGTTTTAAAAAAGATGTAAGATCTTAGCACAAAGATGAGTTAAAGAATGGCTCTATTTTTAACAATATTGATGGTGTTGAACTTGGTTATCAAACACCAAAATGTTTAATACCTTTAGACTCAGCGTTTATAAGAAGTTACACATTATGAAAGTACTTTGTTCAAAGTAAGAAAATAAAATAAAAATTTCAGGGGATACATTTCTGATTATAGTTGCTTCATATATCAGCTCATGGATACTCTTGAAATGCAAGCAAAATTTGAGACATATTTTATACGAAAATTGCCCCTTATTGAGGAGTTTTCCTTGTGCTTTCTATGATTATACGAACTTTCTTGTGTACGAATTACTAATAAACCAACACGTATTTATGATCACCATAAGAAGCTGATTCTGTGATTGAATGTTATCAATATTTAGGCTCTTATACTTTCGTTATTGACAATGATCGTTATTTACTTACCATTCACTACTATGAAGAATTTTTTTTTCTTTTTTTGCTCCAATCAAATCATCATCAGCCTTCAAAAACGACCTACATAGATCACGGGTTGGAGAAAATTCATTTAGAGATTTAATTTTGGAAACAATATGATTGACGTCATATCTATGAACACATTTCAAAAGAATAAATTACATCATTTCTCTAATTTATGTGGTTTTATGTGATTTATGTAATAAATTGTGTAATAAATTATGTAATAAATAACATAAATTAAGATCAGCACCCTTGGTGCTATCATGGAAGGCGTATGACACCTGTGTTGTGGTAGTAAAAAGGGTTTAGCATGGCGTTGCCGAAATATCTGAAAGTTTACAAAAAAATAAAAATAAAAAATAAATAAAATGTTTTAACCCAATCAACCTTATAGCCTATATCCTAAAAATCAGGAATAAAAGGGATTTTAAATTTTAATGAAAATACTTCCATGGGTGGTTTTTTATAATAGCGGGTGCTAAATTAAAAAGAACCGTGGGTGGTAAACCTGCAAAAATGTACATTTTAATCAACATACTTGTCCAAGGTTAGGCCATGTTCATAGACAAAAAGTATTTTATATAGACACCCAACTGAAATAATTTAATGTTTTATCCCCTTTTATATGGATCTTTTTGATGGATTTGGTCTTAAAGAGCATAGAAAAGGCAGTGAGAGACCACAGAATCAAATGGGGAGGAAAAGTCTCCTGGAATTAGATCATGCTGATGATCTAAGCATTTTAAATGAAAGTGTGAGCAAAATGAATGAACTTTTATAGATTTTGCGATTTCAGGGAGCTAGAATACGTATAGAAAATAATGTTTAGAAGACTAAGTCACTGAGGCTAGGAATAAGTGAAGATGAAAAGGTGACGTTGGGTAACGAAAAGATTGATCAGGTAAGCAGCTTCACTTACCTTGGTAGTATTATTAGTAAAGACAGTTGGAGCAGTGAAGATGTTAGAAATAGAATAGCCAAGGCTAAGGATGTTTTTTCACAGTTAAAACAAATTGGAAGAATAGGTCTGCAAACCAAGATTAGAATTTTGGAAGCTACAGTGATGACATTGGTCAAATATGACTCTGAAGTATGGGCGCTCTGAAAAGTAGATAAAGATTTGCTAGATGTTTTCCAGAGAAATTGCCTGTAGATTGTTCTGGGTACCTTGCTGACTGACCATATTTCAAATAGTAGGCTGTACAAAAATTGTGGTTCTGTCCTGCTTTCTAGCGCTATAATCACAGAAAGGTTGAGAAGGCTAGGGCACGTTTTGCATATGAAGGATGACATATTGCCAAAGATTGTCCTTTTTCGTCAACCATCTAGGGTTAAACGGAAAGCAGGTCGTCCGCGGTTGGGGTAGGAGGACGTCATAAAGAAAGATCTAAAGGAAATAGGAACTTCCTGGGAGGATGTAAAGATGGAAACTTTGAATATATTGGGATGGAGGAGGAGCATGTGTAGCTGTGTTGGCCTTAAACGGCTTGGTGCTGTGGTGAGTTGTTAGTAGCAGTAGTAATTTGGTGCTTGTGCTTGTCTATCCTTAGTTTACTTACTAGACCACTTATATGTTATGCAATACTGAAAAACATGGATACCAATGGCTAGTGATAGGTGATTTCAATTGTGATGTTAATAGCTTGTGCCAACTTAGTTTTAAAATCAATGCTAATTAGTTGTCAATATAACCTGAATCTCCTAATCACAATTATGTTCATAATAGTGATACTGTGACAAATATTGACCACTATCTCTGCTCAGCCAACATTTCGTGTTCTGTTCTTCATGTTGATGAAGATAAATATGACTTTGATCACCTTCCCCTCTCTCTTAATGTGACATTAGCCACTGATCCATCTAACAATCCTTGTGTTGCTACTAATAAAGAATGGTGTGTGAAATGTGAGTGGAGCAGAGCCAATTGGCCTTTATATATTTCAAGCCTAACTGCTCTGTTGTCTTGCATCAAGATCCCTTTTAATCTACTGTGCACTAGTGTTTCTTTACCACAAGCCAGAGTGCATATGAATGTTTATTACCTTGGTTTAGCGGAGTGCATGAAATAAGGTGAGAAAGTGGCTGTCCGCCTTGTCTGGGTCAAACTTAAAACTCAAAGCTCCATTTGGAAAGAACACCCAGTCTTAACGCTGTCAAGAAGCATGCTAAACTCTGGCTTTGCATCTGGATTGTGTGTGGGCATCCCTTGCGAGGCGAAGCGTTTCATATAAAAAGTAAGACTAAAGTAGAGTTTAAGTGGTATCTTTGTTTAGTTTGTTCTAATGGTGCCGAGTTCTCTAAAAGTTTAGTACAATGGAAGCAAGTCATTAATTCATCTAAATTGACTCATTAGGGACCAGCAATGTATCTTGGATTTGTCTTGGCTTAGGCATTATAAAAATGTTTTTAGTATAATTGTGTAGTGTTCACTATCATTTTCAGGGCTTAGTTTCTAAATTTTTGGCTGATAAAGTTGGTCAATGTAATGTTATTGCTGTATCAACTAAAAGTATTGCTAATAGTATGCTTAAATCTAAATACAGTAATCTTCATGGGACTAGCAATCATCATCTACATTGTGATTGGCTGGCACTAGTCACTTAGCTCTAGTTACTTTTCCAATTCTGTTTATGTTTGTCAATGGTGCCTGATTCCTTGCTTTACAGCATGGTAACCTGTACCCTTAAACATAAAAAAGACCCTATTGATTGTAGTTCATATAGGCCCACCATTGTTGCATGCAAAATTAGTGGGGTTTTTGAATATATCCTGCTCTCATATATTATTGAATAAAGTCCAGAAGAGTCAAACCAATTTGGGTTTCAACCATGTATTAGATGCCATTATGCACATAAGGTTTTAACCTCACTTCTTTGTGATGCCTAGTCCAAAGATTATGAATTGCATATTTGAACTTTAGCTTTGTCTAAGGCTTTTGACAGTATTTGCTATGCACAAGTGTGGTACTCTTGGTCAGAGTTTAGAGTGAACCCTTCCATGAGCGCCGGCAGGGGGAGGGGTAGGGATGGCATGCCCCCTTGGAAATTTGGGACTACAAAGTAATTTTAAGGAAACCAAAGGAAAGAGAGCAGAATAGGGAAAAACCATGGAAAAGATGTATGTTGCCCCATTGTGGGCTTCCCGCCTATAGACTTTGACCCTTAATAAGGAAAATATAAGTTCTAATTTGTGACTGAGTGACCTCTTTCCAGGTTTCCACAAACTTTTTTCGATATGATTTGGTTGGAGCAAAAAAAAAAAAAAAAACAGCAACAAATTATTCATAGTAATGAATGGTAAGTAAATAACCATCCTTGTCAATAACGAAAGCATAAGAGCCTAGCAATTGATAACCTTCAATCATAGAATCAGCTTTTTATGGTGATACTAAATATGTATTTGTTTTTTAGTAATTAGTGCAGTTATTAGTACTCAAGAAAGTTCGTATAATTATAGAAACACAAGGAAAACAACTTGATAATAGGCAATTTCGGTAAGAATATGCCGTCAACTTTTGCTTGCATTGCAAGAGTACCCATGAGCTGATATATAACGAACAAATAAAGACGCATCCATGATTTTTCTTCTAGCAAAATTAAAAAATTTCACATTTTTACAGATATGAGCTTGAAACGTCTGCACTGGGGTTCTTTGATGCGTTGAATCTGATGGCGTGATTTTCATTAAAATTTTATGACTTGAAGGGGGTCTTTCCCCCATTTTTCTGAAATCAGACAAATGTTGTCAGGCTCATAGCTTTTGATAGGTAAGACTAAAGTTAATGAAACACTGTCTGATTACCCATCAAAATCCAAACAGAGATCATTGAAATATTGATCTTTTTTCTTCATTACCAAAAGTATTGTATTCATAACACCTTAGTTTCATGAAATGTAATTAAACAACTATTCGAAACATTCGCGAAACCCTTTCTTTTCAAACAGTTCGTGGTAACGAACTGTAAGTAAGGAGCGACCCGGCTCAATGGTAACCGAAACTCTAGAAAACGGTATTTTGATACAGATAGATACATCAAAAGAATCAGATTTTAATGCTGATTTCAAATACATAAGTTTCATCAAGTTTAATTCTATCCATCAAAAGTTAAGCGCCTGAGAAAATTTGGCTGATTTTCGAAAAAAGGAGGAAAGACCCCCTAAAAGTTATAGAACCTTAATGAAAATCACACCATCATATTCAGCGTATCAGAGAACACTACTGTAGAGGTTTCAAGCTCCCATCTACAAAAATGTGGAATTTTATATTTTTTGCCAGAAGAAAGATCACGGGTGCGTGTTTATTTGTTTGTTTGTTTTTGTTTTTTTTTTCCCAGGGGTGATCGTATCGACCCAGTTGTCCTAGAATATCGTGGGAGGGCTCATTGGAATGGAAATTAAAAGCTCTAGTGCCCTTTTTAAGTGACCAAAAAAATGGAGGGCAACTAGGCCCCCTCCCACGCTCATTTTTTCCCGAAGTCACCTGATCAAAATTTTGAGATAGCCATTTTGTTCAGCATGTTGAGCAGCTGTTGTAGGGTATGTCATTGACAGATTATACAAATTTGAATTCCTCGATTACATACAATTGATTTAAATGCATGTAATTAGCCTAGCATGACCATCTTTAAAGTTCGTATTTTTTATATAATTCAGGGAAAGTTCTAATCGAGGGGCTTTTTGCTATCCTGGAAAGTATATCAGTTATGAGATTGACACTTATAGGTATGCATTCAGAGTCTAAATTATGCTTTGGAAAGGTGATTTCAGTCTCCACTCTATTCCTTCCCTATTCCCAATGCAAAAGAAATTTGCTTAGAAGACAGGTTTAGGCTATCCTTTTAGGCTTTGATAAACTAAGCAATGTTTTTTTTTTTAATTTTGGTTTAAGTCAGCTTTTCTTTGATTCTAGCCTAGAAAAAACAAGGTACTTATGCATTATAACTAAACCAGTGCTATAGAGTGTACAAGGAAACCAGACAAATGGGTATTTGCTAGATAAATTGATGGCAAAGTGTGGTTTCTTATTGAGTTTACAGTATATAAATTATTTTTATTGGGGTTTAAGGGGGGAAAGGTACCTAGGTTAAGTTAAGTATTTAATATATACTATGCTAAAAAAAAAATCAATAATACATTGTGCCAACATCGTTCTTTACTTAGTCAGCGCGATTGCGCTGCCTAGGATATTTGATTTTTGAAGCAAGTCCGATTTCTAACCCCGATTGTCTACTAATAACCATATATGACATAGTAAGTGACGTGACGTAATATCTAACACCGATTGTGTACTAATAACCGCGTATGACGTAATGAGTGACGTAAAAATTGAAAAATAGTTTTTTATTTTGTTTTAAGTTTTCAGTTTAGAATCGCTAAAGTTATAAACTGCAAAAATATTTATGGTATCTGAGCAATAATTTTAATCTTTTAATTTAAACTAGAAAAATACTGGAAAATTTTAAAATTATATATAAAGAACGAATATAAAGTTATACTAATCACATTATCGAAACTGATTTTCTTTTTCAGGCCAACAGCAAATATGAGTGAAATAAATGTACATTCAGAAGTAATTTCGCAGATGGCAGGGGGTTTAGTGCGCAATGCCGTAGCACTTGGATTTCAAAATGATGAGAGCGATTTCGAGGAGGTGAGAAAAAGCTTATTTGAGCTAAGTGGCTCTTTTCAACTACGTGCACCATCAATGAATAAAACTATATATTTTTCAGAGAGTTCAGAAAATATTAGGGAATTGGGCAAAAAGGTCAAAGAGGAATTAGGGAAAAAATGGAGCATTGACCTTGATGCTGGTTGTTATGTCATGTCAGCTGGGATTGAAGCCGGTTATGAAGACATTAATCAAAACAATTATAAAAACAAATGTATCATAAGCATAGAACACAAAATGCATGGTACTGCCATTGTTTTAGGAAGTTTTGATATCCCATCAAGCCAAAGACAACTGTCTCTTGAGGCTAAAGACTGTCTACAACTTCTAAAGACACGGGAAGACGCCAAAGAATTTCTTCATAACTTTGGTTCACATTATTCAGAAGATTGCTACCATTACGGAGGAATCAATATTTTCTATGAAAAGCAGATCAAAGAAAAGTCCTCAGTTGGAACTGCTACGGCTGAAAACCATCAGAAAAACAGTAAGAAAACGCACTCCGTAGAAGCTCGAGGTTATATAAACTTTGATGAATCCCGGATTAAAGAGTACGAAGGAGAAATTCAACAAAATCCAACGTTTGCCAAAATTATTAGCCGTGGTCCGATGGACAAGCTAATTCCAGTCTGGGAGTACTGGTATATAAAAAAATACTACCCTGACCAGGCCAAGATCTTAAGGAAAACTTGGATCATGGAAGTGAAATCCAACTCCGAGTTTATTCGGTCTTTAAAAACGAAGTTTCTTGATCAAATAGAAACAGAACGGGACGAGATTTTCTATCTTTATTGTAGAAAAAGGCAAATTGCAAGGTAAATTCAAAGTAGGCTATGAAAAAAATGCTCTAGAATCTTCATCAAAACAACACAGTAAAAAAAAGTACCCCTTAAAAGCTCAAGGTTATATAAACTTTGATGAATCCCGGATTAGAGTATAAAGAAGAAATTCAACAAAAAATCCAACGTTTGCCAAAATTATTAGCCGTGGTCCGATGGACCAGCTAATTCCGGGCTGGGAGTACTGGTATATAAAAAAATACTACCCTGACCAGGCCAAGATCTTAAGGAAAACTTGGATCATGGAAGTGAAATCCAACTCGGTGGTGAGTCGATGTAAGATTATCTCTGCTGCCAGTTATTGGCGAAGTACGACTACTATTTAGTCCTTGTCAAAGTGCTGTTTTTTTTTGTTCCGCAAAAAGTTCTGTTATTTTAATGGTTGACATTTGAGGTGCTTTGTATAAAATGTGTTGACGCATTCAAGTTATGCCCGTCCTATGTTGGATCATCGCACAGTAGACGATAATATTTTTTCCCTCAGTGACAGTGAATCGCTTAAGAAAATCAGCAACAAACGTAATGCCTTTCTTTTTGTTTTTTTGACTCTGTGATCTCAATGGAGTATCATCACGGTGTCAGCGCACGGATTATCGACACCCCCTGCCCGGATTTGGACTCTGATTATGCATATTTTTTTTCAGTTCGACTTTTGGTGTCATGCGGTTTGGCCAGAAGTCGAAGATATGATGACACTGTGCAAATATCTCAAATTTTAGTCTCCTGGGTGCGTTTAGTCTTTCTCTTTGTGGCTAAGATTTCAGTCTTGCCTTATTTGGTAGCTTTCACTCCATTTCGGGTACAATTGTCTAATATGTATTCTGCTTAAGACAACTGATAGTCAATTTTTATTTTTAGTTTTATATAGTGCCAGGGTAAGAATGGTTGGTTTAAGCTACAGTAATGTTAAATATTTTATTTGTAGTTAAACATGAAGTTGGACATAAGCGAATGTCGTATTTGTATAATTTTTCTTTGAAGGAAAACGATGCTCAAATTTAAGAGCCTCAGATTCAGATAGTAATTTATCTCGTTTATAGGGGGAGACATGAAGCCTCTGTTGGCTGTTTTATGATATTTTTTCTTTTATACGCCATGTCCAAAATGACGCTGTGACGTAGAATGGTGATTTCTGTGTACCTAAATTGTCAAGTTTTAAGTGTAGGTTGTGGGCCAGTGTTACCACTTACCAGGTGATTCCCCTCTTGCTGATTTAACAGGCTTATATATTCTGGTGATGCTAATTTTAATACCCTATCAACTAAAGAAATAACCACACCCCTTTTTACCTGGATCGGATGATTTGATGCGAAAGACAAGAAACGATTGTTATTAGTCGGTTTACGGTAAATTGAAAACGCTAGTTTTTCCCGTAACAAGTTTTTCCCGCTAGGTTTTCACGGTAAATTGAAAACGCTAGTTTTTCAACTAAAGTAAGGAGCAAGTTTGAAACTTAAAACAAATATAAATTACTCTGTATATAAGGGGGACGGCCCCCTTCTTAACACTTTGCTCTTTAAACAAAAGTTTTTTAGCGCTTTGAAAAATCTTTTTTTTCCAATTGCAAGTTTTCGTGCATTCATGCGCGTACACCTTCCTTAAATCTAATGTTTTTTTCCTAAGAAATTCAAATATTTTTCAAACACTTAATCTGTATTTGGTTGTTTAATATGGCTCTTTACTTTTATTTAAAAAGCTTCAGTTTTCGAAAAAATTTTTAAAATATGTGGAAGTTTTTTCAGTTTTCCTGTTTAAGAACTAAAATGTTTGATTGTATATAAAGTTTTAAAAACTGGCTTGTTTCCTAAAATTTTTGTCTTTCCTGAGAATTTTTGTTTTTGATCTAGAAATTTTAATTAAGCTCTCAGCACGGTCTGAAATTTGAAATACAATCAGCGTAAAAAAAATTAAAATTTTTTACAATGGGTCCATGGACAATCAGTCCCAAAAAGGCGATTTATAGGTACTTTCGCGGAGGAAGGTTCCAATATATATATTTTTGTATAGAAAATTCTAAAATACATAAAATTCTAATTCTAATATATGATAGACGGATTGTTGATAACAATTGTAGTACTCCCCTTCGTTGTAGTGGCTTTACTATCCCTCTCGTAGATTCTCTTCGATGGCTCGGTATTTCTATTACTAATAGTCTTCCGAGCTTGCGCCAGCGCACAGTCTCAGATATTAGTAAGAAAATTCATTTAGGATATGCTAAGATTGTTACCAATAGAGGTAAATATAATAAACTCGCGTTGGCCAAGGTCTACTCAACTTTTTGTGACCATTCAATTCTATTTGCTTCTGGAATTTTTCCCCTTCTTAAGAAAAATGAGTTAAAATGAATCCGGATTAATTATTTCAGATTTTGCAACTTTTTTTTGTTTCTTCCACCTTGGACTAAAAACCAGGTTTTACATAGTTAACCGGGTTTAACATAGTTTTACATATTAATGTAAAACTGGAAGCACTACACAGAAAACTTTCAAATACCGCTTGAGACAGGCCCACGGTCGGCACGGCCCACGTTCGGCCAAAGCAAATAATTTCAATTTAAAAACAAATGAAGACTTCTGGTAGATTGCAAAAGCTCCGCCAGATGAGAGTGTATGTTTTTAAAATGGCTGCCCTTGATTAACAATTTTACCAAAAATATCAGGTTGGATCGTGTTTTATGTTGAGTAAATTCTGAATTTTGTTCAAGTTTGGTCTGAAGCTTTATGCCTAACTACAAATACTTGATAGGACATAAACTCACGTTGCATTCTCTGATTAACTGCCTGTCTTTTGGCATCTTTGAAGGCGCGCCATCTTCACCGGTCTGCTGCTAAAATTTTTTCATCCCGCGAAATGGCAAATTCTCACGTTCGACCACAATGTCCGTGGCAGGTTTGGCATGCCAAACCAAGGCGTCCGAAAGTGGGCCATGCTTATAAAAGCTGAGTAAACAGTATATTTTGAGAATATCATATCAGTTTTTTCTGTCTTAGTCGACAAGAAGTCAGTCAGATCCTCTGCAAGTTCCATGGGTTTCCCTAGAGGAACACTGCACGACTACTTGAAAAAAGTTGAGCAGCTGAATATTCCTCCAAAAAGCCTGGACCTGAGTTTCTTTACACCTGGTTATAACACAAGACAAATATTTTTTGAGGAGCAAGAAAAAGGACTATAAACTTACCTGAAAACGATAGCTGATATGTATTTCGGCTGTACTCCGCAGGAAGCGCGTAAACTTGCATACAACTATGCCATTACTAAGGGTATAAAACTACCAGACAACTGGAAATGCGAAGCTAGTGGAGGTGGAGGCATTGCAGGCGAGGATTGGTATCGTGGTTTTATGGCTTGCCATAAGACTATCAGTAAGAACGCCAGAAGGTACAAGCCTAGGACGGGCGACTGCTTTCAACCGTCACACTGTAGGAACTTTCTTTGTCAACCTGGAGTGGGTCCTAGATAAACACAAGTTCAGACCACGAGACATCTGGAATGTAGACGGGTCGGGTTTAACAACCGTCCACAAGCCTGGTAAAATCATTGCACGGCGAGGGCAGAAGCCAGTAGGGAATGTCACGTCAGCGGAAAGAGGCAAGTTGACCACGATGTGTGCTGGTGTTAATGCCATTGGGAACACAGTCCATCCTCTTCTTATTTTCCCGAAGAAACAGTGTCCGGAAATTTTACTCAAGGGGTATCCACAGGGAACCATCATGACCGGCTCAAAAAATGCTTCTGGCTGGATGACTGCCTCCCTTTTTTGCTTTACTTGCAGCATTTTATCAATCATGTCAAACCCTCCAAACAGTCCCTCGTACTTATGGTGCTAGATAACCAGATCAACCGATACATCATTGATTTGCTTGATCTTGCTAAAAATAATAGTGTTGTACTTTTAACTGTCCCTCCCCATGCTACTCACAAACTACAGCCTCTAGACAGGACAGTCATGGGGCCCCTTAAGGCCTACTACAACCGGGAAGCTGCAACCCAGCGCAAGTCCTGTGGGACATTTAGACTTTTATTTTAACATAGACGCCGATACTGAAGCAGCACAGGTTCCAGCTCCAAATGAGGAGCAAAGGTCAGCAGATGATTCGTTCAAAGAGATCGTCGATACGAACCCCTTCCCGAAAGGCTCACCGCGAAAAATTAACAGGAAAAAAAATATGAAAAAGTCAAAAGTACTCACCGACACCCCTTGAAAGAATGCACTACTGCCGAGATAAACGCTGCATCTGCCAAGAAAGCCCTAGTCCTGGAAATGAAGAAAGTCAGAGAATTGAAAAGGCTAAAAAACGAAAAGCTTGTTTTTCTCAACAAGAGTCGCAATGAGAGTGACGATTCTGACATAGGTGAACCTGTATACAACGACTCTTCAGACTTCTGTATGAACATTGAAGACGAGCCTCCTGCCAGCAGCTTCCAATTTGACACTGATAACGTCAAGGTTGGCGATTACATTCTGGTTGGGCTGAAGAGCAAAAAAGGGAATCCCGTTCACTATATTGCCATTATCAAAGACGTAGTAACTGAAGAACTTGAGGTCCAGTTTCTGAAGAAGACAGGAGTAAGAGACTTTTCGCTAACTGACCAGACAGCTAGTATCTTCAAGACGGAAGTTGAAATAAAACTGGTACCGCCGACAGTTGCAGGTGGAACGTCAAGATTAGTGAAGTGGCTCACTTTTGGTGTTGATCTATCAATTTACAATTGGAAATGAATATTCTGTCAGTTTTTTTTAAACTTACTGAAGCTGATTCTCTATCTTTTTATACTAATCATACTCTTTTATACTTTTGTAGCCATAAAACAAGTTTTAACGTTTTCCTGGGTACTTTTCTGTTTGTCGTGTCAGGTGGCCGAACGTAGGCCAGAGACGGCCGAACCAGTACCGGAGTGCCACTTGGAAAGAGCAGCTTCCAGCTAGAACACTGGGGGAGTATTCCTAATTGTTTTTTTCTGGGACGATACCCACTGAGTTACCTTTGTTTTGGCATACTCAGCAACTTCCTATCGGTTAAAATAATGCATGGAGAATTGAAAAAGTCAAAACCTGCCGATCGTGGGCCGGTCTCCCTCCGTTTTTCTCCGCACCATCACCTTATCAGGTTTTTTCAGTCGTAAGTTATTTTTCCTTAATTTGTTTGTTTTTTTTTCTTTCTTTGGTCATTCCACATTTTTTAGTATTGTAAAGAGTGAGTAAAAGTCAAATAATGATAATAAAAATGACAGCTTGTGTCCATGTTTCTGTATGTTACTGCTTATTAGATTCTGCAAGTTGTGAGTTGTTTTTCTCTTCTTCTTTTCCCCCTCCGTTTATGTTATTTATCTTTTGTTTTAGTTTCTTTTAAATTTTATGTGTTACTCTGTAACTGGTTTTCTTCGATTTCTATATTGATTTTCGTTGCATTTTTATAAGTTTTTCTTCGTGAAACTCCACGTATTGTACCTCTGTATAGTCCGGTTTAGAAATATATAATAATAATAATAATAATGGTTTGGGAAACCTTTTATTCTAAAAGACACTTAGGAAACATTTGCGAAACCCTTTCTTTTCAAACAGTTCGTGGTAACGAACTGTAAGTAAGGAGCGACCCGGCTCAATGGTAACCGAAACTCTAGAAAACGGTATTTTGATACAGATAGATACATCAAAAGAATTAGATTTTAATGCTGATTTCAAATATATAAGTTTCATCAAGTTTAGTCCTATCCATCAAAAGTTAAGCGCCTGAGAAAATTTGGCTTATTTTAAAAAAGGAAGAAATACCCCCTAAAAGTTATAGAACCTTAATGAAAATCAAACCATCATATTCAGCGTATCAGAGAACCCTACTGTAGAGGTTTCAAGCTCCTATCTACAAAAATATCGAATTTTGCATTTTTTGCCAGAAGAAAGATCACGGGTGCGTGTTTATTTGTTTGTTTGTTTTTTTTTTGTTTTTTTTCCAGGGGTGATCGTATCGACCCAGTTGTCCTAGAATATCGTGGGAGGGCTCATTGGAATTGAAATATAAAAGTTCTAGTGCCATTTTTAAGTGACCAAAAAAATGGAGGGCAACTAGGCCCCCTCCCATGCTCATTTTTTCCCAAAGTCACCCGATCAAAATTTTGAGATAGCCATTTTGTTCAGCATGTTCGAAAATTTAATAAGTATGTCTTTTAGGATGACTTAATCCCCCGAAGTTCCCGGGGGGAGGGCTGAAAGTTATGAACTTTACCCAATGTTAACATATAGTATTGGTTATTTGGAAGTATACAGACGTTTTCAGGGGAGATTTTTACTGGTAGTGGGGGGGGGTGGGTCGGGGGTTATTTGGGAGGATATTTCGATGAAGGAAGTTTTCATGGGGGAAGGGACATTTCTGTGAAGGGGACGCCGGACTTCCCAGCATTATTTAAAAAAAGATCAGAAATTTAATATAAAAAAAACAAGTATTTCAACTGCAATAGCAGCAACATCGAAACTTTAAACGAACAGAAAATATTATATATATGATTGGGTTCACCCTGTAGTCAATACCTCGCTCTTTAAGCCAAAGATTTTTTTAGTACTTTCATAAGAGCTATTTATTCTAATTAACGGCCTTTGTGGTTAAGCGGTCATTTTTAAAGAATTGGAACAAAATTCGAACTTCGCTTAAAGAGCAAGGTATTGACCAGGGGAAGAACCCCCTAATAAACAAATTAAAAATATGTGAATATAGAAGTTCATTACGTAAGTTAATTTGTAAGTTACGTATATTTATTACTAATAAAAACGTTCGTAAATAAAATTAAACAAGTTTCGAGAAAGCCATTTAACTAAATAAAAGTAAATTAATATGAAAATTTTGTTTTAATTATTCATGTACGGTGAGCCAATATCAAAACCTGCATTTATTCAAAAACGTTCAAAAATTAAATAAAAAACAAGTTTTTTTAACTGAAAGTAAGGAGCGACATTTTAACTTAAAACGAACAGAAATTATTCCGTATATGAAAGGGACTGTCCCCTCCTCAACACCTCGCTCTTTACGCTATAGTTTGACTCTGTCTCACAACTTTATTTTTTAAAACAATAAAAAACTTTACCGTAAAGAGCGAGGCGTTGAGGAGGGGACAGTCCCTTTCATATACGGAATATTTTCTGTTCGTTTTAAGTTTTAATGTCGCTCCTTACTTTCAGTTAAAAAAACTTGTTTTTTTTATTTAATTTATTAAGAAAGCGTCATTTCAATCAATTTCTCACTTTCTGCGGTTTAAATGTTGTTAACTTTAGTTAATTATTAAAAAGGAGTAGACCTGAAGTATACAAAGAAAATATTAGTTATTAAAACAAAAATTTCAAGATCCGACAGTTAAGGCAATTCTATTTCAGACAATCCATTGCCATCTCTCATTACTGTAAATAATAGAAAGATGAGGCAACCCTCCTTAAATTTTTTGCCTCTAATGATGTTTGTCGTCCTTATATTTACTTAGGCAATGCCGCCAATTTGGCCCCAATTTTTTTCCCCTACCCTCTAGGTTTTGAAAAATACCTTTTCCCCAAAATTCTTGTCAATTGATACCACTGTTAAAGTACCGAGGACACCTAAAATGAGAACTAACTCATTAAATTGGTCAATTGGAAACTAATTCTTTATCAAACAGTTCGTGGTAACGAACTGTAAGTAAGGAGCAACCCGGCTCAAAAGTAACCGAAACTCAAAAAACCGGAATTTTGATACCCATAGATAAATCAATAGAATCAGATTTCTATGCTGATTTCAAATATATAAGTGTCATTAAGTTTAGTTTTACCTATCAAAAGTTACGTGCCTGAGAAAATTTGCCTTATTTTCAAAAAAAGGGGGAAAACCACCCAAAAAGTCATAGAACTTAAATGAAAATCACACCATCGGATTCAGCGTATCAGAAAACCATACAGCGGAAGTTTCAAGCTCCTATCTGCAAAAATGTGGAATTTTGTATTTTTTGTCAGAAGAAAGATCACGGATGTGTGTTTATTTGTTATTTATTATTTTTTTTTTCCCAGGGGTGATCGTATCGATCCAGTCGTCCTAAAATATCGTAACAGGGCTCATTTGAATGAAAATTAAAAGTTCTAGTGCCCTTTTTAAGTGACCAAAAAATTGGAGGGCAACTTGGCCCCCTCCTACGCTCATTTTTTTCCCAAAGTCACATAATCAAAATTTTGAGATAGCCATTTAGTTCAGCATACTCGAAAATCTAATAAATATGTCTTTGAGGATGACTTAATCCCCCACAGTTCCCGGGGTAAGGGCTGGAAGTTAAGAACTTTGCCAATTGTTTACATATAGTATTGGTTAATGGGAAGTATAAAGACGTTCCAGGAGGGATTTTTTTTCTGATGGGGGGATTATGGGGGAGGTTCCTTCCATGGAGGATGTTTTCTTGGGGGAAGGGACATTTCTATGAAGGGGGCGCCGGATTTCCCAGCATTATTTAAAAAACGATCAGAAATTAAGTAGAAAAAACTAGTTTTTCAACTGAAAGTAAGGAGGAACATTAAAACTTAAAACAAACATAAATTATTACGTATATGAGGGAATTCGCCCTCTAGTCAATACCTCGCCCTTTTCACTAAAGTTTTTTTTTGTACTTTCATAAGAACTATTTATTCCAATTAACGGCATTTGTGATTAAGGGATCATTCTTAAAGAATTGGAACAAAATCTGAACTTTAGCGTAAAGAGCGAGGTATTGACTAAGGGGCGAACTCCCTAATATACGTAATAAAAATATACGAATATAGAAGTTTGTTACTTAAGTTAATTCGTAAGTTACGTATATTTATTACTTCTTAGAGGGGGTTCGCCCTCTAGTCAATACCTCGCCCTTTTTACTAAAGTTTTTTTTAGTACTTTCAAAAGAGCTATCTATTCTAATTAACTGGCCTCTGTGATTCAGGGATCTGTGATTCGAACTTTAGCGTAAAAAGCAAAGTATCGACTAGGGGGCAAACTCCCTAATACACGTAATAAAACATACAAATATAGAAGTTCGTTACGTAAGTTAATTCGTAAGTTACGTCAGAACAAAATTTCGAGAAAGCCATTTAGCCGAAAAAGTAAAATTAATATGCAAATTTCGTTTTAATTATTCATGTACTGTGATCCAAATTCAAACCTGCATTAAATCAAAAACGTTCAGAAATTAAATAAAAAAAAGCAAGTTTTTTTTAACTGAAAGTAAGGAGCGACAATAAAAATTAAAACGAACAGAAATTATTGCGTTTATGAAAGGAGCTGTCTTCTCCTCAATACCTCACTCTTTACGCTAAAGTTTGAATCTGTCACACAACTTTATTTTTTAAAGCAATAAAAACTTTAGCGTAAAGAGTGAAGTACTGAGGAGGGGACAACCCCTTTCATATACGCAATAATTTCTGTTCGTTTTAAGTTTTAATGTCGCTCCTCACTTTCAGTTAAAAAAACTTTTTTTTTTATTTAATTTAAGGAGATAGATCACCAGTTTACATAGAGTGTATTCCATGTCGAGTGATTATAATTAATGATGATAAGAGGTGGAGCTTAGTGACGTTTTTCGGTGATTAATCATCATTAATTACGTTCTAGGCAAGGAATATACTAGGGCTTTAGGGCTTTAGGCTTGAATTTTTAAAAATTGAAAACGTTGGTAACAGGATTAAATCAAATCAGTTCGAGTAACCCACAAATTACAAATTTGTGGCTATTTTACAAAGTTAGGGAAACTGACTTAAAAACTTATTTAAAGAATCATGTTGAGCAGCTGTTGTAGGGTATGTCATTGACAGATTATACAAATTTTAATTCCTCGATTACATACAATTGATTTAAATGCATGTAATTAGCCTAGCGTGACCATCTTTAAAGTTCGTATTTCTTATATAATTCAGGGAAAGTTCTAATCGAGGGGCTTTTTGCTATCCTGGAAAGTATATCAGTTATGAGATTGACACTTATAGGTATGCATTCAGAGTCTAAATTATGCTTTGGAAAGGTGATTTCAGTCTCCACTCTATTCCTTCCCTATTCCCAATACAAAAGAAATTTGCTTAGAAGACATGTTTAGGCTATCTTTTTAGCCTTTGATAAAATAAGCAATGTTTTTTTTTTAATTTTGGTTTAAGTCAGCTTTTCTTTGATTCTAGCCTAGAAAAAACAAGGTACTTATGCATTATAACTAAACCAGTGCTATAGAGTGTACAAGGAAACCAGACAAATGGGTATTTGCTAGATAAATTGATGGCAAAGTGTGGTTTCTTATTGAGTTTACAGTATATAAATTATTTTTATTGGGGTTTAAGGGGGGAAAGGTACCTAGGTTAAGTTAAGTATTTAATATATACTATGCTAAAAAAAAAAAAATCAATAATACATTGTGCCAACATCGTTCTTTAATTAGTCAGCGCGATTGCGCTGCCTAGGATATTTGATTTTTGAAGCAAGTCCGATTTCTAATCCTGATTGTCTACTAATAACCTTATATGACGTAGTAAGTGGCGTGACGTAATATCTAACACCGATTGTGTACTAATAACCGCGTATGACGTAATGAGTGACGTAAAAATTGAAAAATAGTTTTTTATTTTGTTTTAAGTTTTCAGTTTAGAATCGCTAAAGTTATAAACTGCAAAAATATTTATGGTATCTGAGCAATAATTTTAATCTTTTAATTTAAACTAGAAAAATACTGGAAAATTTTAAAATTATATATAAAGAACGAATATAAAGTTATACTAATCACATTATCGAAACTGATTTTCTTTTCAGGCCAACAGCAAATATGAGTGAAATAAATGTACATTCAGAAGTAATTTCGCAGATGGCAGGGGGTTTAGTGCGCAATGCCGTAGCACTTGGATTTCAAAATGATGAGAGCGATTTCGAGGAGGTGAGAAAAAGCTTATTTGAGCTGAGTGGCTCTTTTCAACTACGTGCACCATCAATGAATAAAACTATATATTTTTCAGAGAGTTCAGAAAATATTAGGGAATTGGGCAAAAAGGTCAAAGAGGAATTAGGGAAAAAATGGAGCATTGACCTTGATGCTGGTTGTTATGTCATGTCAGCTGGGATTGAAGCCAGTTATGAAGACATTAATCAAAACAATTATAAAAACAAATGTATCATAAGCATAGAACACAAAATGCATGGTACTGCCATTGTCTTAGGATGTTTTGATATCCCTTCAAGCCAAAGACAACTCTCTCTTGAGGCTAAAGACTGTCTACAACTTCTAAAGACACGGGAAGACGCCAAAGAATTTCTTCATAACTTTGGTTCACATTATTCAGAAGATTGCTACCATTACGGAGGAATCAATATTTTCTATGAAAAGAAGATCAAAGAAGAGTCCTCAGTTGGAACTGCTACGGCTGAAAACCATCAGAAAAACAGTAAGAAAACGCACTCCGTAGAAGCTCGAGGTTATATAAACTTTGATGAATCCCGGATTAAAGAGTACGAAGGAGAAATTCAACAAAATCCAACGTTTGCCAAAATTATTAGCCGTGGTCCGATGGACAAGCTAATTCCAGTCTGGGAGTACTGGTATATAAAAAAATACTACCCTGACCAGGCCAAGATCTTAAGGAAAACTTGGATCATGGAAGTGAAATCCAACTCCGAGTTTATTCGGTCTTTAAAAACGAAGTTTCTTGATCAAATAGAAACAGAACGGGACGAGATTTTCTATCTTTATTGTAGAAAAAGGCAAATTGCAAGGTAAATTCAAAGTAGGCTATGAAAAAAATGCTCTAGAATCTTCATCAAAACAACACAGTAAAAAAAAGTACCCCTTAAAAGCTCAAGGTTATATAAACTTTGATGAATCCCGGATTAGAGTATAAAGAAGAAATTCAACAAAATCCAACGTTTGCCAAAATTATTAGCCGTGGTCCGATGGACCAGCTAATTCCGGGCTGGGAACATTTGAGGTGCTTTGTATAAAATGTGTTGACGCATTCAAGTTATGCCCGTCCTATGTTGGATCATCGCACAGTAGACGATAATATTTTTTCCCTCAGTGACAGTGAATCGCTTAAGAAAATCAGCAACAAACGTAATGCCTTTCTTTTTGTTTTTTGACTCTGTGATCTCAATGGAGTATCATCACGGTGTCAGCGCACGGATTATCGACACCCCCTGCCCGGATTTGGACTCTGATTATGCATATTTTTTTTTCAGTTCGACTTTTGGTGTCATGCGGTTTGGCCAGAAGTCGAAGATATGATGACACTGCAAATATCTCAAATTTTAGTCTCCTGGGTGCGTTTAGTCTTTCTCTTTGTGGCTAAGATTTCAGTCTTGCCTTATTTGGTAGCTTTCACTCCATTTCGGGTACAATTGTCTAATATGTATTCTGCTTAAGACAACTGATAGTCAATTTTTATTTTTAGTTTTATATAGTGCCAGGGTAAGAATTGTTGGTTTAAGCTACAGTAATGTTAAATATTTTATTTGTAGTTAAACATGAAGTTGGACATAAGCGAATGTCGTATTTGTATAATTTTTCTTTGAAGGAAAACGATGCTCAAATTTAAGAGCCTCAGATTCAGATAGTAATTTATCTCGTTTATAGGGGGAGACATGAAGCCTCTGTTGGCTGTTTTATGATATTTTTTCTTTTTATACGCCATGTCCAAAATGACGCTGTGACGTAGAATGGTGATTTCTGTGTACCTAAATTGTCAAGTTTTAAGTGTAGGTTGTGGGCCAGTGTTACCACTTACCAGGTGATTCCCCTCTTGCTGATTTAACAGGTCCTGGAACCCTGGCAGTAAGTTTTAGTCTTCAATAGATTAACCTTATTTTATATTTCCACCTGAAATTCATTCGTAATGTGTCAAAGCTTTATTTGATGTTTTCTTTTTATTGTCATTATTGACCTTGTGCCGCTTTTTTAAAAGCTAGGATCGGAGAAAGGTTGGGAAACAGAAGGGCTTCGATGCTGCTGTTGAGAATAGGATGTTCTGAGTCCGAATATTACGGGTTTGGAAAGGTTGACTCGAAGAAGGTAAAGAATCAACTAAATGAATTTAGAAAGTAATGTTTGAAAAACCAATAAAAATGGTGACTTTTTAATATAATGATATATTTAAGATCGAATTACTTGTAGATAAACAGCACTGACAGGCGCGTACTCAATCTTTTCTTTCAGGTGGGGGGGGGGGGGTATCTTTCGAGAATATCGTAAATAATCCTCAGGTTTGTTAGTAACTCAGCCTTCCCGTGTGTGTGTCCATGCTAATGTTTGTCTAGAACTGGTAAGAAAATATTGAGTGATTATCCTTTTTAGAATTATCATGATTTAGTTATCGATTAATTATCGAATTTATCCTATTTCCTGGTATTGACTTGATTTTGACCTTTTTAAGAAGGAATCCCGTCTAGAGGCCCTCATCATCGTAATTTTAGCCAGAAATAAGTATTTAAAGAAAAACTTTACCTTTTTGATTAATTGGACACCGCAAAAAGTTTTCTTTCTAAATTCAAACAGTGTTATTCTTTTCCTTCCTACGTGATGGTCACGTAATCTTTAGTTCCTGCCAGAATTGTGACGTTGGTCTTGATTAGCTTAAGTCTCCTTTTTTTCTAAGAACAAAAAAGAATAGCTTAAATTTTAAGTTGAGCTTTCCTGACAGCTGAAGGTTTTCTGGCAAAAAAAAATAATAAAAAAGAAAGTCAGAAACCCGTTTTTTGCTGCCTGATAAAAATTGAATGTGGTTGCTGGTTTGAGCTTATATGTTTGTATATAGTCACTATAACTTTGCTTTCCCTAATGTATATGACAACACAGGGTATGACAGTGTTGCCACGTTATTACACTCCCTTATCAAAATGATAGTTTAGTCACTATTGATGTATTGCTATTATTGCCAATTTATGGATATCTTTGAAGGTCTTTACTTACGTTAGTATCTTAAATTGAGAAGTAGTACTAAATAAATTTAGTCAGCCAACCATAATTTGTGCTTTTATGCATACACATGCTCGTTATTGCTCCAGTATACTATTTAGAGAATTAGGTGAATGTAACACTTCTTAGCTCCGTTTACGACCATGCAGAAGTCATTTCTTTAGACGTCAAATCTTTATGCTTGCTATGTATGCAAGCACTGTGCATCTAGTTAAGCAAAATGCCCCTTAATCTTTCGGTCAACCACGAATACTGTAATTTGCTGACATATCTAATTTTCCTTCAACAGAAAAAAGGGAAGTTCCTCTTAGAAAAAAATTCTGATAAGGTGTGCTTGCCAAACGTTTGCTTCTCTGGAGTGAAAAGATCGAGATATCATTGTGCCGAAAAACCCGTCTATTCGATGCCTTTTTGACAGCAAAGTTAATTTACGTGAGTAATTCGAAAATTGAAAGACATGATCAATGTCTTGTGATCTTACTCCCCCCCTTTTTTTTGCCAATATTATTCCTATTGTATCAAAATTATAGTCGAAGTAAAAAAAAAGAAATAATAAGAGTTAAAATTTTGCAACACTAGCACCTTTTTATAAAGGTTCTCGGAGGAAGATTTTTAATTTCTTCTAATAGATAAATAAATACAGAATTTCTATATAGAAAAAAAAGGAATTGTAGCTTATTGAGCTCTGACGCACAAGAAGCAAATAATTAAATTGATAGGTTTGAATAAGCTCTATTACAGCCACCTTAATGATTGCAATTGTCTGTTGAACATATAAAATTACAAAAAAATTAATTACAATACGCTAATTGAACACAGGGCAAGAAGCTAAGATTTACCTTTCCATGCATGTGATACACTACCCTTGTCAAACAGCTGAACAAACTTGGTATTTCTTAATATTTTTGAAAATATTATTTCTAACCTCTAAACGTAATAGCAATGAAATATGCATTTTGGCAATTTTGTGTGTGTTTGATCGGTTTCTGTTTAGGGTTGTGCCTTTATCAGTTTGTCTTAGTCAGTGCCGAATCCCCATAGCCTTGTTGAAGTGTTCAACCACCAATAAAAAAAAATACTATGAGAAATAAAAAAAATGGTATACATACTAAATGTTTTCTCCATCTCCCTACTTGATATCAATTAAATATTAAAGTGCCACTTTATAAATTTGCTCGTGTCGTGATTTTGTTTTTTCTGTGCACCACAATTTGTGTTGATTTTAAAAATTTGCGCTTTCAAATTCTTGACCTGGTGAGCCACTTCACTCATCTATAAATGGTCACAGACAATTGTATGTGTGTTGTTGTTTTTTATCATGTATTAAGACATGGGTTTTAACTGATGCTCTGTTTGTTTCTTTGACTTTAACATGTAGTTGTTGTTGGCTGCAGTTCCTGGGGCTATGAAACTTGAGGTTATGAAACTTGAGGCTATGAAGGGGCTATGGCTGCAGTTCCTGGGGCTATACTAGGACCATTTTAAATGCTTAACGAAAAAAATGGAAAAAGCGACCAAGAAAGGATGCATAAGTGTTCCTCTTTTTATCTAGGTCGTAAATTATTGATTTGTTCCAAAAGAATGTCCTGCAAATCGGCATAAACATCCATTATACTCAACAGGAAAAACTCTATTTAAATAGAGTTTATAAACAATAGGAAAAACATTATTTAAAAGAGAAAGTTATGTTAAGAAGACAGAATGGATAGCCTGTCGCCGAAAAACTTGTAGAAATTCTTCTAGAACTATAAATGAGCCCTAGGAAACGTTAGTGTATTAGTGGACCCTTTTCCATTAGAGTGATATAGCATTTTAGTCACCATATCAGTGTTATTAGATCTGTTTTCTTGTGAAGTTTTGTTTTAAATAAACTGTTTTAGATAACATGTAGTGTCATTTAAGCGTCATTTTCGAAAAAAAACCTTTTTTTGAAAAAAAGTTGTCCACCCCTGAACTCATGTCCTATATGTGATATACCAAATTTTATTGTGTTATTGTTCTTAATGAAAATGACTCTTAATTTTGTTACCTTGTTGCCAGAAAGTCAAGATCATCATAAATGATTTTTTGACCAAGATATATTCTGGCAACACTGTACGCGTGGGTTTTATTTGACCTTTTAGAACGTAACTTGGTGTCTTGTGCCATAAATAAGTTTCTGTTTTGATTCGGAAATTGAGAATACAAGTTTCTCTCAGACTTATTTTAAAATCCTTGTTTTTTTTTAGATCAGGTTGTTTTTGCCTTTGTAATTGAAAGACTCAGTAAAAAAAAAATCAATCTGGATAACATCTCATTTGAACGAAGTCTTAGTGTAGATTTCATTTCCGTTTTTTTTTGTCCCAGTTTTTGTTTTTCCGTTTGTTTGTTCTAGGGTAGAAAGATTTTTCTTTGAATAGTCAATTGCTTTTATGGTGAGGGGTAAATAGTATATCCTTAGTCATTTATAGCCAAATTATTTTGAAGTTGTCCTTTTGTGTTGTACAAATTCTGCATTTTTTTTTTCTCGCTTTTTAACTCATTTGTGTGTCTACTCGGCTCGCGGTGTTTTTACTTAAGGTTTTTTTTCACATCACATTACCGAGTCTAACTTTTGAATTGAAATGAAGGTGTACAAAAAATTAAACAAGAAATACGGGTTTTAATTCCTATAAAGCACTGAATACAAACACTTAATTAAACAAAAATACTCTGAATATTTTGGCCCAACCTCCGGTAGCCTTTCTCAACGGAAAAAAAATGAAACAAAAGAAGTTCTTTTTTAAAAAAAAACAACCTTAACTTATATCAACATAAAAAGATCCTAAACAAACAAAAGATAAAATGTAGAATAATAAGTAAACAAAACTTACATTAAATAAAACACTTACATTTACTAGAGTGTAAACAAAATCAAATGTTTATATTTATTGGAACACGCCTTCTCGCATTATATACATAGAAATCTATCAGAAAATAGAAAAACATTTATACTTAAACTAAAACAATAAATGTCAGCTAACCCCTGGCCCATAACCCATAATTATATCTCACAAGTTCATCACCCAATATTTGAATTATCAATTGAACAGATTCGTTTGCTTGCAAGCTTAGCTGCAGTTTGTTTACCATTTA
>NC_142796.1:69532505-69554883 GCF_049724085.1 Artemia sp. Qi Xiang Cuo | reverse complement strand
CCATCTATAGTATATTCAAGGCTGTTGTGTCTGAGTTTGCATCTTGGCTGGTAACTTGGAAAAAGTTTCTGAATTATTTTGAGGTCTTTTCTTGTTGTTGTTTACACTCTAAAATTAGTCTTTTTGTTAATTAGTATTTGTATGACCTTCTCCAATTGATAGAATAAGCCTTCTTCACTGGGTATTCTCACCAGCGCCATCTTTTTTCTCGGGTAGATTGGCACGCCATCTACAGTTTCAATTTTATATTGTGCCATTTTTGATTCTTTATCGGTAAGAAGCGTACTGGGAACTAGCAGAAAAGGGGAAAGAACCTCCTGCAAGCGACGTATTGTACCCGCCGGTATAAAATTACCCGTAAATTGCGGGGACCAGTTGGGGGGGTCCTTACACTTCCCTTGTTCCTAGGTTCCTTTGTTGCCGAGCTGTATTACATTTCGTACGAAGATGCCGCCCGATCGACTAGTCCTGAATGCGGTTTTAAATTTTGCTGTACGGGCAGGGAGTACAGGAAATACGTCTGCTGACATTATCCAAACTGGTTGCGGATTTTTTCCTGAAGAGAAAATTAATGAGGCAAAGAAGTTTATTTGGTCCGAGGGACAGATGTCTACCCGTCAAACGGATAGGCAGAAGAAAGCGGATACGTTTGCGGACATTCTGAAAGTGTTGGATTACTGTTATAATAATAATGTCCAGCTACCGAAGTTCGTCATATATGAGCCGGATGAAGTACCATCTATTCCTGGCTAAGTTACAGCGACTCTTTCGCGCAAAGTAAATGACTTGTGCCTAGAGTTCAGGAACTTCGTCTCAGCCCAAAGCTACGCTGTTCCGAGTATGTCTGCAACTACTGAAGTTTCTATCGACAGTGTCTCTATCAATAATGGTCAAGCTCATGTCAGTACTAAGCCATCCTATGCCGTTGTACTGAAAGACCTACCAGAGACTCTAGACAACCCAATTGCTCGTAAGGGTTTCGTGGATAGTTTATGTCCAAATTCTGACGACATTAGCGAACTTCGCAAGACTAAACAGGACTGGAAGCTCTACGTCAAGTCGAAGGCGACTGCAGAGAAGATTATGGAAAATATGAGGTCTAGGACACCCACGGTTACAGCGTCACTGAAGGAGCGCTTGTTCATCGGAGTTCTAAAACGAGTCCCAAATAGTATGTCCCACACGGATGTTGAAACTATTGTCCCAAATGCCGTAAAAGCAGTGGAAATAGGAAAATACGAACATTCGAAAGTATTCAAGGTGTACTTTGAATCCAGAAAGAATCTAGACCGTTTTCTCGCGGACTACGTCCGCGTTGGCTACGAGAAGCTGCCTGCCGATGAATTTAATTTCCTACCGAAACGTTGCTACTCATGTCATGGACTCGGTCATGTGGCGGCAGATTGCGCCGCATCTCCCATCTGTGGCCGCTGTGGTGGCACTGACCACGTATCTAGTAAGGACAATAAGTGCAACAACGATATGTTCTGTATCACATGTAAAAAAAGAGGTCATACATGTTACAGTGTTCGGTGCCCTTCAAATAGACCTACCCCAGCGAAGAAATGAATCGAGGACCCTTAGCCTCTTATGCGATTGCCTCGTGGAATATAAATGGAAATCTGTTAAGTCGGTCTGTGTTTTTGAAGGACTTTTTATCGAAGTGTGACATAGTGTGTATTCAAGAACATTTTGCAAACACTTTGAGCCTGAGCCTTTTGGAACTATCAACTAATCACAAAGTGTTCTCGGCTTGCTGCGCGCCGCTCTCAGTCTCATGGCCGGCCATGTGGTGGTCTAGCGACTTACGTGAAGTCATGTTTTACTTCTTCTGTCTTTGATTCAGCAAGTGACTTTTTAGCGGTTAGAATCCAGAATGTGGTTGTGCTGAATGTATACTTACCCACGAACTATCGCGATGACCGTTCTGAGAGACTTTTTGCCATTAGTGTCGCTCGTTTATCTAAGTGCTTGGGAAAAATAAAAGAGCAGGGTTTATGCTGCATCGTGACTGGTGACTTCAATTGTGACCTAACTGACTCACTTAATTCTTCTGGTGATTCTGTTCGTCCAAGTATTATCTTCGGTCTGTTTGATGATGATTACTTGGTTGCGCCGAAGAATAAGAGTTTTACTTACGTCCATAATTCGGGTAGCACATCTAATTTAGACCATGTTTGTCACACGCGATCTGTAACTATTGTGGAAGTTGGTGTTAGTGATTCTAGTTTTACGTCAGATCATTTTTCTCTGTTTTTTAGTGCTCGGTTTGATGATGTCGGTCCTTCTTTTATCCCGTTTGCTAAAAAGCGATCTGTGTTTTATATTAGTGATTGGGATAGGGCGTCATCTGATCTCTTCCAGAATGCGTGTAATGATATTCTGGCGAAAATTCGCGTACCGTTTGATTTATTAATGCGGAGTTCAAAACAGAATATGCGGGATTCTCGAATTCGGCTGAATCTATATTGTAGTGAACTTACTCATGCCCTATCCCTCGCAGAAAAATCGGCGGTACCCATTAGGCGAGTAAAATCTGGAACCGAAGAGCCCGGTTGGTCAACTAATAGTAACTTGCGCAATGCTTGCTTTTCTGCTAAATTTTGGCTCTCGGTCTGGATTGAAGCAGATAAGCCGCGGGATGGGTGGCTGAGAAAACTAGACATCTATACGAAACGTCAGTTTGCAAAGCAGCTCTCTTTGCATCGGAATTCGATTATTTCGTCTTGTTCGGAAGAAGTTCGGTCGCGGCCTAATAAGCTGTGGTCTAGTCTTGTGAAAGAAGCGCCAAGTCAAACCCCGTCTCTTATACCACTTTCTTCATGGATTGAGCATTATAAAAAAGAATTTTCTGCTCCGGATCCCCATCTTCAAAATAGTTATAAAGCGAGACTCCAAGATTTCTTTGAGCATGCATCTAGTCTGGGACCGATTATTACAAAGAGTCTGATTATTTCTGCAATTGGGAAACTGAAGAAAAAAAATTTTAGAGGATATGATGGGATTTCTGCAAAACATTTGTCGTTGTGTGGGGGTATGTTTATTGAGCATTTGGTCCTCCTTTACCAAATGATATTTAATTTGGGAATTGTGCCCGAGTCTTTTTCAATTGGATGTCTGACTCCTATCCCAAAGAAAAATAAACCTCCTTCCGATTGTTCGTCTTTTCGCCCAATAACGGTTTCAACTGTTTTTTGTAAAATATTTGAAAATCTGATTATTGAGGAGCTTCGTACTAAATGTACAGTTCAGGCCCATCAGTTCGGTTTTCAGTCACGCCTCGGGTGCGGCCATGCTCTTTCTGCTTTAGTATCCGCTTTAGTTGACGCAGAAGACCGCGGTGAAAGCATCGCTTTAGCCACTCATGATGTAAGGCGCGCGTTTGATTCGCTTCTCCACGAGGAGATTATACTGGATATGGGTTTGGCCGGTGTTGATCCCTGCTCTCTAGCCCCACTGGCTGACATGTATGAAAATCTAAAAGCGGAACTTAAACTTCCTTTACCAGCGAGTGAGTGCACTAGACTGTTGAATGATGTTGCTGTTTCTCCGCGTGGTAATCCCCTTCTCCCTGTAAAGAAGGGGGTAAGACAAGGTGCCATTTCGTCACCGACAGCATTTAATAACAGTATCGTAAAGCCGCAATCGAAGTCACTTATGACTTACATTCTGCGCGGTGTTGATTTATCTTTGATCGGTTATGCGGACGATGTACTGAACCTGAGCCGCTTTCTGCAAGGACTAGAAGATAATTTTACTCGACTACAACAAGAGTATGCTCAGATTGGACTTCAGTTTAATGCCGACAAGTCTGAAGTACTGCTGTTTAATTCGAAATCTGATGCTGGTCGAAGCATCACACTTGGTGTTTCTACTGTTGGGCCTCGCCGGTGGCATTGTATATCTGGGCCTTCCTATTGGACGGTCAATACTAGAGACGCGGCGGTTACTGCTTTCTCATTTTCAGAAGCGGGTTTCATTTACGTATAGCCGTATTGTGGCAAATAAGCGGAAGTTTGACCGTCGTCTGCTGGCCCGGGTGTACAATGCTATGGTTGTGCCTCATTATTTGTACCTCAGCCCATTCTGGCGTATATTTACGGCTACAGATAGACTGAAATTGCGTTCAGTGTACTACAAGTATGCAAAGTTTTTGTTGCGTTTACCACCATGGACAAGCAATCGATATGTTTCGCATCGGTACGGCATCATGAATCCTGAAGAAGCTATCCTAGCGCAGATTACTTGATATAATTTGACACTTAAGTCCCATCCCTGGGCTATGATTCTCCAGCAATAGTTGGCATAAGCTGTTGGTTGTTGTGTTTGTTTTTTTTTTGTTTTTGTTTGTTTCAGAAGAATTAGTGTTTTTGCGTTTTTTCTTGTCTTTTGTTGTGCTCCATCTGTTTTTAATTGATGGGTAATAAATGCATTCATTTATTTATTCATTTATATGTGTGTGTGTGTGTGTGTGTGTTTGTATATACCTACCTATTGGGATCATATGGTTGTTTGCAGACGCAATAAGATTTTTCAGTCGATTCAGTTTCTTTTACTGGTTCTTTTATTCCAGTCTTTTCTACTTCTTCTTTAACTTTTTTCTCATTAGGTTGCTGTTTAACTTTAGATGGCATTTGTGTGTCTTCTTCTAAGCTTTTGGTACTCGATCGACGCTTTTTTCTAGTTTCTTTGACGCGACTTGGAGCCTTCACAGGACTAGGAGGGACTGTCTCCCGTAGTCTTTCCAGTACCTCGGACTGAAATGAGGAAAAATAATAGTACAGTAAGGATATATATATATATATATATATATATATATATATATATATATATATATATATATATATATATATATATATATATATATATATATATATATATATATATATATATATATATATATATATATATATATATATATATATATATATATATATATATATATATATATATATATATATATATATATATATATATATATATATATATATATATATATATATATATATATATATATATATATATATATATATATATATATATATATATATATATATATATATATATATATATATATATATATATATATATATTTAAAAATTTTCTATCGTACATTTTCAGAGCCTGACGAGAGCCTCAATTTCAACAGGGAGGTTTCCCAAATCCAATTTCAATTATTTAGCTGACATCTTTCTCGTAAAATTAATTACAAGTGACCAAATAAATCAGAATATGTGTGTATTTTTCAATAAAACAATCTGACCAATAAATTTTCAGAGCCTAATGAAATAATGTAAATCAATATAGAGGCATAGCAACAAATGAAAGTGTTGAGAACTTTATACATTAAGAATTATTGGTATCTGATGGCAAATCTGATGCTAATACTGCAGTATAAGCCTAATATAAATACAAATTAAGCAAATATTTCAAGAATAGCCTTTCAAATTTAACCGATTCTTGTGTGTCTGATACTGGTGAGTCATTTAAGCTTTACTAAAAACAATGCTTATTTCAAACAGTTACTTAAAGTTTATTACGTCATTAGAGACAGATTCTAACAGCACAATTGTCGTTTGAGCAGTTTCAATTTCTGCAGGATTCAATCCTTAAGTTTCATTCTCATAGCTCAGATGCTGTTAAATGAAAATTTACTTATTGTTAGAACACCAGATTTACTGCACTTATATTTTAAGATCCCAGAGGGATCAGTTGATATTGAATTCCAAGTTATAGTGTAGTTTTAAATGACAGGAGGGATTGAAGGGGCCCCGCCCACCTTTTCTGCTCTCAATCCCCGTACTATCAAATTACATTTCCAGAATGTCTGTTTTAATTAAAACAGTTGGAAAAGGCTTTCAAAATATATCTCTATGTGTGATGATACACAGCGCGCTACGGACAAGGTGGGTAAATCGTTCAAATAGCCCATTTAAAAAGAGACACTTGACAGATACAGTTTAGAAGAAGGGTGTGCATGTTGCATTTTGTTGAAATCTGATAAATACAAAGATCATTCACTGATTTCAATCGAGAGGTTTCCTAAATCCAATTTCAATTATTTAACTGACATCTTTTTCGCAAAATTACTTTCAAGTGACATAATAATGTGAAAATGTTTGTATTTATCAGCCTGAAAGCTAACACACTATCTTTGGGCACAACATTTATCGTTCTCCAATAAATTTTATCATCTTACTGCATATAATAGGTAAGAATCCGTAACACAGAGCCAAAAAACTATTCCGAGAAAAAACCATGTGACATAAACCAGCAAGTACCTGAGCCTGAAGTAGCGTCAGGTGGTTTTCTGATGATCACAAGAGAGCTTACACTTTTTTCTATGTTTGTCGCCCGACAGGGTTTTAGATAATTTATATAGCTTTTTAAACATATTGAGTCAATTTGCTGTACATTTGACTTCAATAAATTTCAGTCTAACCAAAACTAAATTGGTTTCATGTTAATAACAGCTTCTATAATTGAAGTCAATTATACCCTTAAGAACCCTTCATTCAAATTCCTTTCCAATATGATTTAAATTTCAGCATGGATGCCTGATCAGCTACTTTCTAATAACATGTCAAGCAAAATTACCTGTTTGTCAACCGACCCCTAAAATACCTCCCAGACGAAAATGTTGCTTCACGTTTTCTTCACGGTTCTTCTCTTTTGAGATCGCAGCAACGCGTGACGGATAAATCAGTAATAATAATAAATAATAAAGTAATACAAAAATATACTACAAAATAACAATAAAGTAATAAAAAACATCATATTTACCCTGACTTCAGCATTCATTCGCTTTTCAGCTTCTGATTTCCTTTTTATAACATCCTTCTTGAGAAGATTTGTATTTGTTTGAAGCAAAGTATTCAACTTGGCTATTACCACTCGGTGACGCTTAGCTTCCATATTTCGTGCAGCCTTGAGGCTTCGTATCCGCTCTTTTTCCTCTCTTTCAACAGTCGATCCAGGGACACCTACGCCCCTGTCACCACCAAGCCTGAATAAAACATAAATTTAGCCAATTTTCCTTGTAACGATGATGAAGTATTCAGAAGTAGAATAAATTATAACCAAGGATCATAATTAGCGGAACTCAACGGAGTTCTAGCACCAGGGAGAGCTGAAAATTCATTTCTATCTGTAATCAAGTACAAGTAAGCAAGCAGTTGTGCATTGTACTAGTTCGTATTGAGTTATTTTATTGGTTGAGTTGTAGGAATAGCCTACCACTCAACCCAATAGCCTACGTAGCCTAATACTGCAACAATAAAATATATTTAACAATGGCATCACAAGGGAGGGGCCTGGAAGGGGTCCTTTTCCCCCTTCTCCTGAATAAAAAAAGGACAATAAAACTTCGGATGGAATTCAAGGCGGCTGTGTATTTGCCCCCCCCCCCAACCCCTTGTACTACGATAAAATAAAAAACAAGTGATTTTCATTTAACTGAAGGTATTATTTTCTGTAAGATTAATTGAATCTCTTCAGTTTATTACTATCATATGAATTTCCTGAAAAATTACAAGGTGATTGTTTATATCACCTAATCAAGATGACTGTTCAAGCCAAATTACACCCTAATCGAGTAAAAGTTAGCAAGTAATTATACCTTCTACTAGTTTATAAAGGATGGTAAAAATTTCAGGGAATACTTAACGGGGATGTTGAACTATATCAAGTTTTAGGAATACTCGGATCTGTGTAATCAACTGTATTCATAGCATTAGTTCATTTCATTAGCATTTTCATAGCATTAAGTCTAATGGTTATTAATGCACACATCAACTTCAAATATAGTTTTCAGAATAAGACACAGAAGTAAGGCCTGATACTTGTTTGAATCAAATTAGGTACATAGGAAAATAAGACATAAACTAAACCATATAATATGATGGTACATTTTGGCAAAACACCAAAGGCTCTAATATCACTTGACAGGTCTAAGTGTCTCTTACCCCAGAAATGGCTGCTACTTGCCTGCACGGGAAGGTGATTACAGGAGAGAAGTCTATGATTACAGGTGATCACAAGAAAGAATTGGACAGATCTAATATCTGTCCAAGAACCACCTCTTGCAAACCTTTTGTTGACAATTATGTTAAAATTAGGAAAATCTAAAAAATTCGACGAAATTTTTGTTGTCAAGTGTTTAGCAAAAAGCGTTTTCAATAATCATATTAATAAAAACTGTTGCCGTTAAAGTGTTACCTGTTTGCGCCTACCATGCAACTTTTTCTCTGATTACACGTAGTACAAAAGCTTCAATAAGAGGGAGATGGTGATCAAGTAATTGCAATCACATACAATAGCATAGCCTAATCTAACTTTGACAATGTTTTTAGGAACAGTCTGCTCAAACCGGTGTAAAGAACAAGTGTAGATGCGCACAATGACACCACTACTTACTTCATCGCCAGAGGGGCAGTTTTTCGAGCTTTTACAGGCACTCTTTCTTCGTCCCATTCTTCTTCTGAAAGTTTCCTCTTTCTAATGCCTTTTAGTCGGTTGATTTCAGCCTGTGTATAACTACTGAAATCACCGTCTTCCCGTTCGAGGAAGTTTCGAAGTCTTTTCTGATCAACAGGGTTTATGTTCTTGCCATTTAATGCTTGTTGAATTGCTAAAACAAAAGAACTAGTTAAAGCAGGTAAAACTAGACCCCGGCGCCCCACCGGCGCATCGACCAAACGCCACCAACGAGGGGCCCAGTTGACCGCCGCCGAAGTGTCGCAACGCCACCGGCAGAGGCAACGGCATTCGGTTGACTTTGAATTAACTTCGCGACAATTCTTTATTGCGTCAACCGTAAAGTCAGAGCTTTTCTTTTCTCGTGTGGTTAAGTATTTCAATTTTCCTGATAAGAAATCAAACAGGGCTTGCACTACCCCCGAATTTTCGGGAATTTCCCAGAAAATCTATGTGTCACCCCGAAAAAAATTTGGTCTCCCAAATCTCCAAAAATCACCCAATCACGGTGTCACCCCTAGTGATTTATCACTAATGACTATCCCTGCCGAATATTACTTTGCATACCATAATTGTTCAGTACTCTCTTGTTCGTTAATATCCGTCTCTTGCATTACTTTGCATAAAAACCAGACAGATACAATTGCAAATTTGCAATATACACGGTTCTTCATATATCGACAAAAGTATCGTCTTTATGAAATGAGATTAAACCATTTCGAATGCAGTTTACTAATTGCTATAAGATGCTTACATCATTCGTAGTCAAGAAATTTATTTTTAAGTTGAACGGAACGCATACACTACTATACAGGTTCAGTTGGATTTAATTCATAGTCAACAAATTGTTGCGACAATCGTAAGTTTGCAGAATTTTGTTTTCTGTTGCTATTTTCAGATGTATTTTCTTATTGTTTAATACACAATTATTAGACGCCTGATAGATTAAAGAAAACACAATCTTCTTTCTAAAACTTTTTACCCCCCCCCCCCAAAAAAAAAAAAAACTTCTATTGAGACAAGATTTAACTATAGACTATGCACAAGGTTGGGGAATTGAAGATTGAAACGGAAGTAGCCCCAAAAATAGGATTAATAAAAAATTGTTTTTTATTGCCTATAGGGGGGGGGGGGGGATATCATTTTTGAATGATAATAACTTTTTCTTTTTTTTATTGAAAGCAGTGATGCCAAAAGGATAATTATCTTTTTTTCATTTAAAGCGGAGACGGAAGAAAATTACATCAAATTCCCGATTAAACTATAGAAATATTTTGATAGACCCAGGACCCCCGATTGGGACTTGCTCCTTCTCTTGGGTATTTTTGGATTTCTCATAAGACTACCAGCCTAATTTGGCTTTTGTGTGTGCTCCCTTTTAATTAGATTCTTTGGATCTTATTGAATGCTACGGCGAATCTATGACTCAGCTTTCCAGTAATCTGAGGTATATATGAATAATCTCGACAATTTTGTTGTTCGACCTTTAAATTTTTAAATGATAATACCTCGAATTTCTTTTTATTGAAAGCAGGGATATCAAAAAGTAAATTATTTTTTTAACTTAAGCAGAGACGGTATCCTATCAAAGTGGTATCCAGAGGGGGGGGGAGGGAATAGTCATATTTAAACGATAATACCTCGATTTTTTTATTGTAAGCAGGGATGCCAAAGTTTTTTTTTTTTATTTAAAGCAGAGAAGGTATCCTATCAAAGCGGTATCCAGAAGGACTTAATTTACAAGTGAGAATTATAATTTTTATCAAAGAATTTTTTTTCATCGTAATTGAAGTGTTTCACCATCATGTATTTTTCAATTTGGTAAATTTACTCCTTTTAGATGCAGTTTATAATTTAACTGATATTATGTATTTATAAATTTCTACTTTGGAATGAATCCCCAAAAGAAAAATTGAATAATATCCAAAAGAGCAGCCAAAAGCAATCTAAACAATCAGCAGTTCAGCATTAGCCTACATGGGCTACATGATATGTATTCTATAAGCAAAAAAAAAACTAAAAATGGATTTTTTGTTTTTTAATTGTTATTAAAAACCAGCTAAGACAAGGAAGGTTTTTTAGGAATCCAAAAGAGAAAAAAAGACAATCATTATCAAAGTTGTCCATTTGAACTGTTTTAAAGGTGACAAAACAGATATAGGCAAAGAACATTATGAAAAAATTAAGCTTCTAAGTTCAAACTAAGTTCAAACTTCTCTTCAAAGTTTTTGCCCAGATAATTGACGAATTTTTTGATACGGTATTTGTATGCAATAGTTTTGTATGCAATAATGCTCAATGAAAAAAAAACTACTAATTTTGATAATTATTTACGTTAAGAATACATAGCTAATAGATACTTCAACTATTATGCAATGGGTTCAGAAACGCCACAGCCATTTCGTTTCTACCAGATTTCTACTTCTCTTGACCCATAACGAAGAAGACCAGCGGCCAGGCAACGACTTGCGAAGTTTTTAACTCATGAATAGGTCCGAATCTGTTGGAAATTCAAGCTGGGATTTGAGAAAGACTGATGAAAACATTTTCTTCGCGGTCAACATTGATCGCGCCGGCGGTGCGCCGCCACTGCTATTTTTGGCCCCGCCGTCACCGGCCTTCCCTAATCGGTGCGGCAACGGGGTCTAGGTAAAACCAGGAATAGCGAACTAGGCACAAGGAGTGATTAGTCATATTGGTAATTTCTCATTCATGTTATCACAGACAGAGAGGTGTAGTGGAAGCTAAATGGCCCTTTTTCAAACACAAAATTTGAAAAAAAGATGCCTACAAGAAACATATGAGCCACAACCGGAAGCAATTCCAAATACTACTACTGATACTGCTACCAAGACCGTATCCAGGATTCTTTTCGGGGGGGGGGGGTGAAAACTTGAAAAGCACATAAAAAATTCGTTTATATGCATTTTGTTACGTTTTTACTAGTCTCATAAAAAACTAGGCGGTGAAATTCCAACCCGGTAGCCCACCCTCCCGGATACGGCCTTGACTACTACTACTAACAACTCATTGCAGTATCAAGCCACCTGAGGCCAACAAATCTACAACTGCTCCGCCTCCACCCTTATCTATTCAAAGCCACTCTCCAAAAAACTTCTGATTTTAATTTAATTTGACCTTGCGACATCCTACCGCCGCATTCGAGGACGACCTGCTTTTTGTTTTGCCCTGTATGGTTGGCCAAAAAGAACAATTTTTAGAAATCTGTTTTGCGTCATACTAGGTTCCCAGAGATACCCTATTCATTCCGTATAGCAATTCAACCTCTTGTTTTTAAGTTTCAGTTTATTTAAACTTGAAGCAGAATAGCAAAATATTATTTGGTGCATTGACGCAATTGGTAAATACTGAATAGCGCAGCAATTCCTTTCTGCGTGAACTTATAAAGGGTATATTTATAAAGCATACTCACTTTTCTTGATATATTCATCATTGACAGGTGCGATTTTCCGACCTTCTTCCGTTTCCGTTGCTTCTTCACACGGTTCCTCTTGCTTCAAAAGTAAAATTGAAATTAAAATACAATCAGAGGTATTCTTATTTTGGTTGAGCTGAGGAGCAAAATTATACTCTTTTTTTACCAGGACAAAGGACTAACCAACAAGGCCGTATCCAGGGGGGTGGGGGGTTACCCGGTTTGAACACCCCCCCCCCAAAAAAAAAATGTTTGTTTGTCTCGTAAAAACGTCACAAAAAAGGACATAAACAAATTTTGTATGCGTTTTTTGAGGTTTTTTGTGTAACCCCCCCCCCCCTAAAAAAATAGTACCCCCCCCCCCGAAAAAAAATCCTGGATGCGCTTCTGCTAACCACTATTAAATTTCTCAGCTCTCATTGTTTTTGAAAAATTCAAAATCTTCAATGCAAAAATTATGCGCTCAAAACCATTCTGTAATATGAGGAGACCTGTTAACTCCTCTTAATACACAATAAACGGTAATACGTGCTTATTAGTTTAAATAGTTGGACGCTATGGGGTAAAGTGACCCCCCTCATACATATTTGAACGTCTTCTGAACAGTTTCAAAATTTTTTTTATAAAATAACACTTTTTTAATGCCCCTCTCTATTAGAGATACAAACGACTTTTTCCACTTAAAAGGTTCTAAGACACCTTTAATGGCTAATTAACACAATATAATAAATATAACATTACAATAATCAGATGAGTTTAATTAAGTGTAAATTAAATATAAATGTATAATTAGTTTAAAAATAACACAAAAATAATTAAATATAATTATGTATTTACAAATATAATTTTAATTTAAATAATACAATTAATAAACTTTCATACTCCCAGAAGTTTCGACTGCGCCTTAATAAACCCCATCGTGGTCGAGCCTGAAGAAGACACAACCTAACGAAGAGGAATCAAAATCAGTGGGCTAATGAGAATAAAAACCGGTTCAATAATTTCCATGAATAAGATCCCTCAACAATAATTCACATCAACAGAAGTGGTTAATAATTCGGCCAAAAGTCTTGCTTGCATAACAAATATCGTCCATAGTCCCCAGAAAAAAGACCTACGAGTGAAGCAACCCTCGGTGACTTAAGACTGCTTAAAGATAAGGTTTCTTGGTATCAGCCTCTGAAGTAAACTCCTTTTTTTGTCAATATAAAACCTTTCCACCAATCACCATTTAGAAATTAAAAGTCTGCCGAGGCAGAAATTGACGATACACTGAAAGTTTTCTGAGTTTGCCGTCCACAAAGAGCTTTAAAAATTGAAAAACAACTGTGCATCTTAATATGTGTTTTTAAATTTTGGGTTACTATGGGCTGGTGTTCCTTCCGTACCAGGTTACAGGTGCTGCTGTAACCATGAAAGATCCATAATCTTCCGACTAGCTCCGTCCTATTTCAATAGTTTCAAGCCTTTCTAAGTTGGCAGAAACATTTATATACCATGAGCTTATGTCAAGAATTTTTAATTCCCCTGACCCGTGTCAGTACAGGTGTCTGAAAGGCTGAAGGACTACCGTTTACTTAGTGCGTTTCTTCCATGTCATTGTCGGGCGACTTGACTAAGGAAGTGCGACTATTGACCTTCCTTTAGTCGAATGTCGTACAGAGTTTGACGTAATTCGTCATTCCATAGCAGTTGCAAATTTGCCCGCAACGGGTGCCCATGGACATATTCTTTTCTTAGTTCTTTTCTTATTATAATTTTTTTTGCAAATACTAATGTGTCTATAGACTTTTCCCATGCCATCATAATCAAGAATGGATCGAGCTTGCACCAAAGAGCACCCCAAAGAGCACCAAACTTGCAGCGTTGATATTTTTAGTAGTGATTAACTTGGTCTTTTCTGTGTTTCAACAGAGACTCGAGTATGTAGATGACCGGTTAGTTCTCCTAAAATATCTCACTGAGAACTCCCAGTCAGCTTCAGATTCAGTGTTGAGACAATTAACAACTTTAAAGACAAATGCGGTATTGTAGTTATCAAATCAATGAAAGAAAAACCTAAAATCCTTTGGTTCAATCCTCTAAGGAGAGGTTCTGTGTGTCCTCCTTCACTTCACCCATGTACATCTCCGGTCGTTATTCTCAAAGCCCCATTCACTGTTGACAACTGTTTTGGTGTTCACGTTGAGACAATCCTTAAAAACGCAAACTGGACAATGCGTGCTTTTATTTATTTGCATCGATGTGCTGCTTAAAATTATTCATTGCTTCCGTCTAATAACCTCCTTAATAGCTTCCTTGAATATATTTCTACTTCATACAATTCTATTTATTCTTTTCCCGTCCACTCTCTCGTAAACTCTAGGCCTTGCAGTGTACTACCAACACATCTCCTGAGGATACATTTAAGGCCATTTGCCGTTCCTTATCTTATACAGGAATGTTGTAAATGGATAAATTCTTGTTATTTGTATGGACAACGGACAACACAGATTTTAATTCTCTATACCCGAGACCACCTGCGCACAAATGACTATCTATTTTATAAACAACGTTATTTTTACGTGAATATTTGTTAAGCTTCAGTGCTGTGATATAATAACATAAAATAGTATTTTTTCTCACCATAATATTGTCTTTCCTTATTGTCTTTCCTTAAGTTTTTCCTTTTCGCTACCTTTTTGGATTTTTGAAAGATGGTCGCGACCATCTGTGTATTATTAAATAGTATTAAACCATTTACACGAAAGTAAAAAAAAAACAATTCAAACGAATAGAAACCATTCTATATTTGAATTGGGATGTCGAGTTTGAACCCAGAGTTTGAACTCAGCTGCAGCAAAAAAATGCAGGGCCAACGTAAGGATTTAAGTAGTGAAGAATCCTAGTTGATATACTACATACCAGGGCCGTATGTTGGGGAGGGGGGCTTATATAAATAAACAAAATTTATGTTTGTTTGTATTTTTAGTACGTTTTTACGTAATTGATTCTCCAAGTGTTTTCACTGGAGAAAAACTAAACGTTTTTCAGTGTTCATCAATTTCAGTTCAACTGAATTTGCCTTACGCACATACATCAGACTAATTTTAGATTACGATTGTCCTAAATGGGGCCCTCAATTCAACAACACAGTTTAGTTAAGTTAACACATTGAGTCATTACAGAAAAAGGGTTAAAGAAAGTCTGTGTGACGCTTATATAGCATTATCTAACAACTACCGTCCTTACACGGGAGTGAATTTACATTGAACTGCAAATTCGGCCAATTTCTTCTCAGCAGTAATAACCATTGAAAAAATATTACCACTACTTGTGAAGCAAAGTAAATACAAGAACCAAAACCAACTTAAAACATATATGGTTCAAACAAAAAGCTTTTCGAATTCGTTTGTAGCTGATTATGAGTAAGTTTTTAATAAATGCTAATGCAGTTTTTTTTTTTTTTTTTTTTTTTTTTAATTTGAAATACGAGGGTCTTAGTCGGAATTTATCCTTGACTACAACAGCTTGTATGAAAAAATCATTCTAATACCATGACCCGACGTATTGTAGACAGGCGACAAAAAATAGTTAAGTCGATTTTTTGTCAGTCAAAAACCCAAAAAGTGGTCCTTTTGACCAGTGTATAGTGAATAGACTGGTCAGTCTATAATGGTAAAAAAACGTTCTACCAGAAAATCTCAATAAAAACTTGTTATACAGGATATATAGCATAAGAACTATATAAAACTTTACACAGCCTTTTATTTTTTTACATAAATATTTTACATATTATTCTAAACACTGCATATGTTTTCATAATATGTTTATTTTGTCTAAGGCTTAGTCATGTCATACTTTCCTTGAATAGTTACATTCTTTGATAAAAATATTTTTTAGACAACCTGTGCATTCATTAAATTGGAAAATCTTATTTTTAACACAAGACAGAAAAATCTAATATTCTGTGACTTAATTAACATATCCTACAAATAATTACAACTAACATACTTTCAATTCTAGCAACATTAAATAAGCATTGCAGTGTAATGCCTTTGAACTGATTACCTAGTGCTGGCTATAATTTATCGTCAACACTATGGGAACAAGGAATGACAATTTCGTGGCGTAAAAATATATGCGTATGGCTAAATTGAAGCAAGTAATAGCGTTCTCTAGCAGAATCCTGATGAAAAAAAAAGAAAAGAAAAAAAAGATGCTAGGATTGTTACCTACAAAGTTTTAAAAAAGAAAGAGGAAGTTCAGACAAAATATCATTTATTAATAGGACCACTAAATATATTAGAAAGATTTGTTATTTACAATAGTTCTAAAACAAGGAGGAAGTTTCAACAGACTATTGTCTTTCAGAGTAGCGACTGAAGAACAATCAGCACCATTGCCCAGCGTAAATAAAAAGCGAAAGGCTTCTGTGTGTAATTTATTCATTTTTATAAAAGGCCATTTCATATGGAAGGGGTGATCGTAGAAACTGTGGAAGGATCACTCGAGTTCTAGAGCCCATTTCTGAGACATAAGTGACTAGAGGACAATCAGCCTCCCTCCAAGGCCTTTTTCTTGCTACCCACCTCGCCACCCCCAAGACACCTAATCAAAATTTTGTGACGACGATTTTGTTCAAAATTGTCGAAAGGTTAAAAAAAATATGCTTGGAGGGGGGGTCACATGACCCCAACAACCATTGGGGAAGGGCCCTAAACTGTGATAATTTTTTAATGGGAAAGTAGGGCATGTTTGATCCTAGATGCTCGATTAGCTAAAAACTTCACGAGATCGTTCTTTGGGACAAGAACATCGAACAATCTATTGGGAATGGGGTGGGGTGTTCGAAGGTCCGAACAGCCTGCGATAGGAATGACAGGTGACAGCCTGTGCAGAGCGAACATTCTTACTGTAAAACGCTTAGTAGCAGGCAGTGAGCAGTTTGGCACCAAGTTTTACTACGGAGACTTCGAAGGGATTTGCGACGTATATCATATCGATTCAAACTAATATCCTAATCACGCAGGAATAATTCGGAAACTCAATACGAAAATGAAATTAGTCACATAAACTGATCAGTAAATATAAAAACAAAAGGTCTAGATAACACTGAAGATCATACCATTGACATTTTTGGAGCATGCGTGGTAATAGCCTTTCTAAACTGCATAGTTCCAGCATTAATCCTAGAAGGGGCTCGGACCGGCATCTGTCCTGTTACTGCGGCGGGGTTGACAGCAATTTGTGATGTTGGAATGGTTGGGATGAGAGCTGGTGCTCCAGGAGTGTAACCAGGAATAGGAATAATAATTCGTGCAGGTGGTTGTATACCTTTAGCTACATTCCTTGAAACTGCAAGAGAAACAGAAAAATAGAAAGGTTTCCAAAAACATAGCCACAGACTAAAAAAGGAACTTAAAAATATAATTCCCAAGCATACCTTTTCCACAGTTACCCCCCAGATACATCCACACAAAAAACTCTATAGAGGTTATATATGACTGAATTACCGACACGAAGTAGATCCGAAACTCGGTGATATTCTTAAGGGCTGACATTCTTCCACACAGAAACAAGCAGCATTAACAAAAGAAAAAAAAATTCTAAGTTATTCTAAGCTACTTTGACTTTTTTTTACAAACATTTTTTTTTATTATTATTTCTTTTTTCTTGTAGAAAGAGTAACACAAACACAAGAAAACCTTCTGAAGTTAGTTTGATTTGTATCAACTTTTATTATTATTTTTTTTCAACCCCAATTTTTTATTCTACGATTTTATGAATTTATTCTTGTTTAATGGTCTCAGTCGTGAGTCACCAAAGAACTGTCTCTTCACCACTGGACATCGAGATTTATATACATATTTAATACTTTTAAGTGATTATCCTATTAGGGGAACGTAAGACTAATACAATTTTTAGTTAATTGAGAACATAAAACATTTATTAGAATACAAGATATTAAATACAGTGAGAGAAAGACTCGAGAACATACTTAGAAAAAAGAAAAAAAGCATTAGACACAGGCAAACCTTCCGAAGTTAATCTAATATTGTTATTTTTATTTTATTATCATCCTACTTTTTTATATTAAATAAAAAAAAACAAGTTTTTTTAACTGAAAGTAAGGAACGGCGTTAAAACTTAAAACGTACAGAAATTATTCCGTATATGAAAGGGTGCTGTCCCCTCCTCAATACCTCGCTCTTTACGCTAAAGTTTGAATCTGTCACACAACTTTATTTGTTTAAATAATAAAAAACTTTAGCGTAAAGAGCGAGGCGTTGAGGAGGGGACAGCCCCTTTCATATACGGAATAATTTCTGTTCGTTTTAAGTTTTAATGTCGCTCCTTACTTTCAGTTAAAAAAACTTGTTTTTTTATATTTAATTTCTGATCGTTTTTTAGTTAATGCAGCTTTTATTTTGGATCACCGTCACTGAGTCGTTAAAACAAAATTTTCATATTAATTTTACTTTTCCCATGTTAAATGGCTTCTCAATAAACCAAAACCAATACTATAAAGAAATATCAATACAGAAATTATTCTGTATATGAAAGAGGCCGCCCCCTCCTCAATGCCTCCCTCTTTACGCTAAATTTTTTTTTTTTTGTTTAAAAAATAGAGCTGTGAGAAAGTTGAACTTTAACGTAAAGAGCGAGGCGTTGAGGAGGGGATAGCCCCTTTCATATACGGAATAATTTCTTTTCGTTTTAAGTTTTAACGTCGTTCCTTACTTTCAGTTAAAAAACGCCCCCTAGTCAATACCTCGCTCTTTAAGCTAAAGTTCGAATTTTGTTCCAATTCTTTAAAAATGACCCCCTAATCACAAAGACCGTTAATTAGAATAAATAGCTCTTATGAAAGTACTAAAACATCTTTGGCTTAAAGAGGGAGGTATTGACTAGGGGGTGAACCCAATCATATACGTAATATTTTCTGTTCGTTTTAAGTTGTGATGTTGCTCCTTACTTTCAGTTGAAAAACTTTTTTTTTATTTGATTTCTGGTCTTTTTTTAAAAGAATGCTGGGAAATCTGGCGCCCCCTTCATAGCAATGTCCCTTCCCCCATGAAAGTTCCTTCATGGAAAGATCCTCCCACTTAACCCCCAACCCACCCCCCTCCCCCACTACCAGAAAAAATCCCTCCTGAAAACGTCTGTATGCTTCCCAATAACCAATACCATATGTTAACATTGGGTAAAGTTCATAACTTTCAGCCCTCCCCCCGATGACTTCGGGGAATTAAGTCATCCTCAAATACATAGTTATCATATTTTCGACCATGCTGAACAAAATGGTTATCTCAAAATTTTGATCGGATGACTTTGGGGAAAAAATGTGCGTTGGAGGGGGCCTAGTTGCCCTCCATTTTTTTGGTCACTTAAAAAGTGCACTAGAACTTTTGATTTCTGTTCCAATGAGCCCACCCACGATATTCTAGGAGCACTGGGTCGATACGATCATCCCTGAAAAAAAAAAAAAAAAAAAAAAAAAATAAACACGCATCCATGATCTTTCTTCTGGCAAAAAATGCAAAATTCCACATTTTTGTAGAGAGAAGCTTGAAACCTCTACAATCGGGTTCTCTGATACGCTGAATATGATGGTGTGATTTTCATTAAGGTTCTATAACTTTTAGGGGGTCTTTCCCCCTTTTTTGAAAATCAGCCACATTTTCTCAGGCGCGTAACTTTTGATGGGTAGCACTAAGCTTGATGAAAGTTATATATTTGAAATCATCATTGAAATCTGATTCTTTTGATGTATCTATTGGTATCAAAACCCGTTTTATAGAGTTTCGGTTACCATTGAGCCGGGTCGCTCCTTACTTACAGTTCGTTACCTCGAACTGTTTGATTCTATCTTTACTCTGCAATCGTTTGTTAAAAACTTGACAAAAAGATAGATACAAGAAAATGGTTGCAATTTTTTGATTTTATGATTTCAACCGTCCCCATATGACTTTCCAAGGGTCAGTGGCGTCGATACACAGAAACTAGGGGTTGGGCAAAAACGGGTTCTTCAAGATCTAAGTAGGGTGAAGAGGGGCATTTTTTCAGTGTTTTCAATTAATTTAATAAAAGTAGTTTTTCAATGAAAATATCAAAACAAGTGTTTTTTTCTTCAAAATATAGAGAAGAGGAGATCTTAGGTGACGCCACTGCTAATGGTAGTCTAATTTATCATGATTTTATTCCTGTTTTGCAAAAAAAAATTAAGATGCAACTTATCTCGGTAAGATCTCGGTAACATCTTTTGTTAAAAAGGAATTACTCGGCAAAGACGCAACAAATTAAGCACAATTCGTTGGTTTTATGAGTTCACTTGCTATCACAAAGTGGGATTGATTTAGTTGGATTGATTCACTGGCCCCGTTGATAGATTGGGATAGACTGATACTTGATTTAGTTATCGTGAATGATGTATTATTTTTATTTTGCCTAAATTACTTGGAAAACAGCCATAACATATTGCTAATTCGGTGGTTTTATGCATTCACTTCCTACCACCTCTTGGGATACTCTCAGTCTTTCAATACCGAAGAACTGTCTCTTCACCACTGTAGTGCGGTAAATGATTTTATTCCATTATTGTGGAGCACCACTCCGGTTTTGTTTGTGTTTTTCTTTCTTTCTTTTTTCTTTGCCATCCATTTTAGTTTACAAAGAAGCGTGGTAACGGTCTAACCGTTACAACTTTACCACTTTTTTTTAGAAAGAATGGACGACTAGCTAAACTGATGAATAGGGGATTATTCTTTGATAAGCTGTTTACATTTCTTCCTTGTGTACATTTCCTTGCTCTAAACCCAATGGTGACCAATCGTGTATGAGCTGACGTGGAACTTCATAGATTACTTCAGAAAGAACTATCTGAAGTTGTCCTACTAAGCTTTCGTTTCTTTGATCCAGGTTATTGCGTTCGAGAGAACTGTTCCGCTCAAGCTAGCAGTGGTAGTTTCAAACTGAAGCGAGATTGAAATTTAAAAGTGCTTAAGGTTCGCAGCGTTTCCCCGACCCCATTGCCAAAATGGCTCCCGGTTGTGAAGCGAAAATATGCTGACTTTTGTAAGTGTTTGTGTTACAAACTTCTTCTTTCAATGCTCACCATTAATTAGAACTTTTTTTTCCGTCATTACATTTTCATTTAATCATGCATCAGACAATGATATTGTATCAAACTTATAAGCTTTAAACCTATTTTAGCTTTAGAGAAATTGCAACATCGTATATATTGTTGCAGTTCTTGATAAACATAATTATATAACCTTGGAACTATTATTTGACCGCTAGGCTAGACTATTGAGACTTGTGAAATAATCTCAGAAAGAACAAGATGTCCTTGTTTTTGGACAATATCAATGGACATGCATACACAGTAGGAAGATTTTGGTTTCAAAAGCTTTAAGCTATTTATGGTTTATAGTTCAACAATTTTAACTGCTATTTATAGTTATAGCTTAAATAGTCAATACATTTTTCGTAGTTTAACTAGAACAACTTCAGGTACTAATGTATCTACGCCAAAGATCGTCCTTGTTGGCCAACATCGACAGCCAAACGAGAAGCAGGTCGTCCCAAATGAGGTGTAAGGATGTCACAAGGAAAGATTTAAGGGTAATCGGAACTTCTTGGGAGGGAGAAAAGAGAGAGACTCTGAACAGATTAGGATGAAAGAGGAGCGTACGTAGCTGTTTTGACCTCAGGTGGTTTGGTTCTAAAGTGAGTTGTTAGAGTAGTATTAAACAGCACAAACATAGAATTGCATAAAAGTGGTAAACCATCAAACTGATGACCCTTATATCGAGAGACCCCCCCCTCCCTTGAATAGATCCCAGTTTCGTTCTTAGGCCTTTAATCATCACGTAGCCCATTTTACGTAGCTCCATTTCTAAATTTTGGATACTCCCACTAGAAAAAAAAAAAAAAAAAATAACTTAAATTGTTCTCCTTCCCTTAAAACATTAATATCATGCATACATATTTTTCCTCACTATAGATCTAACAAGGCCATAGGACACAGAATTCTATACACATCACAAAAAAAGATAACATAAATAAGAATCACCCCCCCCCCAAAAAAAAAAAAAATAGGAGGGAGGAGATTGCGTGATATGAAAGTAGTTTGAAATTTAAAAAGATGGATACAAACTTCACTTGGTTCGTCAGGCTGTTATAGATAGTTTTGAAAATGTATGGATAATGATGAATCTTTCAAAAATGGGAACAACGAATGAATTAAGGGAACAATGAATGTTTGCGTCACATGTTAATCCATTCTCAATGTCTGTCAATGATAAAAAGAAACAATAAAAAAACATTAAGATTATCTAAATTTTCAAAAATTTTTGGTTATATACAATATTTGATACCATTTCATATTTCTAAAAAACAAAATGCATTTTTCTATAGATGTAAATTAGAAATATTCTGGATATTTGTCTCATTAGTAAGGGACTGTCTGTTTTTGTCGCTCCT